>NC_087170.1:15111494-15118994 GCF_035594125.1 Scylla paramamosain | reverse complement strand
AGCCCTTAACCTTGAAGGCACTGTGGCACTGTTCCCTATGTCCCCTTCAGTGCCAGGGGAGCCGGTACGGTCACTCGCCTTACACCCTGACCCTCCCTTACCCCTTCCGCAGTAGAGACGTCCCCGCGTGTGTGAAGGAGGAGATAAAGGGAGTAACTAGGAGTGTAGATGAAGGAGGTGTAATGATAAAAGGAATAGGGAGAATAAGGAAGGGAATGATTGGAGGGAATGTGAAGGAAGGAAGGAAAGAAGGAGGAAAGATAAAGAGGAAGGGAATGAAAGAGTTATTAGAGAGAAGAAAAGGAGGAAAGGGGAAGAGGAAGAAAAGGGACAAGGGAATAGGGAAGATAAGAAAGTGAATGGTTGGAAGAAGGGAAGAAGGAAAGGAGAAGAGGAAGAGAAAGGAAATGTAATGATAAAGAAAGGGAAGAGGAAGAAAATGAAGAAGAGCTTAAGGGAGGAAATGACTGCAAGAAAGAGAAGAATATAGGAATATGGAATGATGGGGAAGAGAAGAGAAGAGAGAAGGAAGAGATGTGAAAAAGAAGGAAGGAGGTGATGGAAAATAAAGGCGAAAAAATGGAGATACGAAGGTAAAGAAAAAAAAATAGAAAAATTGAAGAAAGGGAAGAAAAGAGAAGGAAGATGAAAAGACCAAATTAGGAAGACGTAATAAAGAAGGAAGAAGGGAAGAGCGAAGAAAAGAAAGGAGAAAAGGTAAAGTAGAGCAAAGGGAAGGAAAAGGAAGAAAAACAAGAAAAAAACACGAGAATGAAAAAAGAGGAGAAGAAGAGAGAAGGAAGAGACGAAGGAAACACGGAAAGAATGAGGAGAGAAACATGAATATGACACAGAGAGAGAGAGAGAGAGAGAGAGAGAGAGAGAGAGAGAGAGAGAGAGAGAGAGAGAGAGAGAGAGAGAGAGAGAGAGAGAGAGAGAGAGAGAGAGAGAGAGAGAGAGAGATACCACACACAGTTCAGAGGGGAGAGAATAGGAGAGAGTGGTATACAGACCCTGCCCTTCCTCCCCACCCCCTCTAACTTATCTCCCCTGCCTTCCCCCTCCCCTCTCCCCAGTCCTCCTCCCATGATAGGGCGCAGTACTTCCAATAAGCAAACCTCAGCCCAGCAACACGGCCCCCTTCCCCCATCACCTCCCCACCCGTCCTCCATTAGAGAAGAGGCACGGAGGAGGAGGAGGAGGAGGAGGAGGAGGAGGAGGAGGAGGAGGAGGAGGAGGAGGAGGAGGTGGAGGAGGAGGAGAGGGTGATGAAAAGGGAATCATAATTAAAACATCGAAAAAGAGAGAAGGAAGAAGAGGAAGAGTAACTTAACTTAAGCACGAGAAGGGACGAGGAGGAGGAGGAGGAGGAGGAGGAGGAGGAGGAGGAGGAGGAGGAGGAGGAGGAGGAGGAGGGTAGTGGCACTGAATGGGAAGGGTGCCATCCACCGTATGTACCCACTCACATACGGCACTCCCTCTTCCTCCTCCTCCTCCTCCTCCTCCTCCAATGATGCTCTCTTCCCTTCTCTCCTCTCCCACTCATCTCAACCTTCCACTTCTCTCTCTCTCTCTCTCTCTCTCTCTCTCTCTCTCTCTCTCTCTCTCTCTTTCTAATCTTCCTTTCCTTTTCCCTTCTTTCCTTCCTATCTCCCTCATCTCCATTTCCTCGCCTCTTATCTAAATTCTTCCTCATGCAATCTTTCCTTTCTCTCTCTCCCTGCACTCTCTTACTACGCCCTACCTTTCCTTTGTTTTCTCTCTCTCTCTCTCTCTCTCTCTCTCTCTCTCTCTCTCTCTCTCTCTCTCTCTCTCTCTCTCTCTCTCTCTAAAGCTATCAAGTTCTCAATCCCTTTCTCTCTTTCTCTCTCTATATTCGTCTCTGTTTGTCGTCTGTCAGTCTGTCCTGTGGCCCTTGGGTGTTCCCGGCCCCGCCCTTCGCGTGACCCTGACCCAGCAAACACAGGGTCACCCCAGCATGCCCTGAAGATCACTGGGTCAGAAGCGTCAACCTGGACCTGCGGGAAGACTAATGGTAGCCAGTCAGACCGCGTAGGGGTGAGACATGGCGACCCGTACCTACACACACACACACACACACACACACACACACGTTCCGGCCTGTTGGAGTTCTACTTAGGACAATACTGTGCCTCCACTTCCTCCACCCTGTGTACCCTGCAGGAGCCACAGGGTACACAGGGACGCAGGGACAGTGTGGCGTTCTAGCGGGTCTGGTTTGTTGTTATGAAGGAGGCCGAGTCAGGTTACTAGGTTCGTCCTTCGCCTTTCCCTCGTGTTGTGCAGCGTATAGTGGTGAAGTCTCCAGTGAGTTTTGTGTTGGTGGTGCAGTTTCCGCCATGATAAGGGTGTTTTTTGCGGGGTCTGAAGGATTTGTTCGGTGATGTAACTCTCTCTCTCTCTCTCTCTCTCTCTCTCTCTCTCTCTCTCTCTCTCTTGCTAGCTGAATCACGCTGGTGTTACTGGAAGCCAAGTTAAGCAACATTCTCGTTCACTTCTGCCCAGTGTTCTCGGCAGTGTCTCAAGGATGGAGGGCATGCAGTGCCGCCGCCGCCGTCGCCGCCATCACTACCACCACCACCCGGGAACCGCCACTGATTCGGGTAATTGAAGACGAGGGAGGAAGTGAACCCTTACAGGCGGGGAGGATTCATAAAGGTCCCTATAGACGCTTCCTCCCCGCCAGGAAACTTAGGAGGCGACTCAGCGGGAGGAGAGGAAGGGAGAGGTCGGGCAAGCAGACAGTTTAGATGGGAAATGATGAGGGGGGGTGAGGGGAATGATGGGGCCTTTCATCCTCCTTCCATTCCTTCCAGCCCTGCCGCCTCCCCAACACATATATTCCGGTTTTTCCAGTAAACACGCTGAGTCCTGCATTTTGATGTCGGGCCAAGTAAGGAGGCAGAAGGTCGCGAGGGATGGTTACGTAACGTGTGCCAACCATCGCGGGAGTGATCAGCTGCGCCGAGAGGAGAGCTGAGCCTGGCCGTCTGAAGGCCGCCGCCCGCGTGCCGCATCCCAGCCATCCTCCAGCAGGCAGTGTCGCCCCGGCACGCCAGCCTGAAGAGCACGGGAGGGCAGCTATGCGCACGTACCCAAGCAGCCCTAGACGAGCGGTACGCGGCTTCCTGTGCGTCACCCGGGCCGCTGCAGGGCACGAGGCGCACCACACGGCGTCCTCTCTCCGGCGGCCCCTGAAGGTCACGCCGCCCGCTCCGTGGAAATATGGCGACGAGTACCCCAGGGCGCCAGTCCCCCTCCCCCAGCCCCCGTCCCTGAGTACGCCCCGCCCCACCCTGACCACGGCCACGCTCGTCCCCACAGACCACCTTCAGTACTGCGTCACCACCGACCCCGTCACCTTCAGGATGACAGGACCGCAGAAGGACGCTTGATGCATCCCCAAGGTGACGCCTCGCCCCCCACCCCAACCATGCCGTCCCATGCCCCCGTCCACGGCCCACACCCGCCGCTCTTCCCCTGCAGCAGCATCCATCACCGGGTCAAGTCCACTTAGGGCAACAATATGTATGGGAGGGAAGACGTCATCATCACTGCCAGCCACCCACCAGTCACGCCCGGCCCTTGCCGCGCCCCCACGCCTCCACCCTTCCGCGCCTCCATGACTCCACCCCTCCACGCCCTTCACACCCTCCTCGCTTCACGCCATCGCTATACACGCGCGCGCGCGCACGCACGCACACACACACACACACACACACACACACATACATACACACACACACACACACACACACACACACACGAAATACATGGAAATGGAGACCATACAGAGGACCAGATGCAGAATTAAACGGGACGGGGAAAAAAAAACAAGAAATACAGAAAAGGAATTTCTTTTTTTCAGGAAATTGGAAATAGGCAGACATGTTCCATAGGCCTGGTGGCTTCTTGCAGCTTATTGTGTGCTGTTATGTTCTTCGTGTCCAGGAGAGGAAGTCAGAGTATCAATGGGCGCCACCGAGGACACCGCAGGATACAACTCACAATCCTACGCAATCCTACACTATCCTACACCATATCCCTTGTACCCTAGCACCCTGCCCCTTCCCGCCAGTCCTTCCCATCTCTCCCCGCCCCCTCCCTATGTCCCTCTGGTCCCTCCCGCCCCTGCCAGCCACGCTAACAGCCAAGGACCCCACACCCCCCACCCACCCACCAAAACCACCACTTCTGCATGCTACCAGGTGTCTTCTCCCCACCCCCTCCTCCTCTTACTTGCCTCCCCAAGTCCCTTCCTCCTATCAAAGCATCACCTCTTAGTATGCCATCTCTTTCTTCACCCCCCACATCCTCCCTCCCCCATCTCAGTCCAAAGTCGCCACGCCAAGACACGTCTCCTTCCTCCTCCTCCTCCTTCTTCTTTTCCTCCTCCTCCTCAACGCTCCCTTCCTTCTCTCACTTCCCATGCACATCTTCATCCATCGCTTCTCATACCTCCCCCATTCTCCTCCTCCTCCTCCTCCTCCTCCTCCTCCTCCTCCTCCTCTTCCCTTCGCCACGACCATCCAAGCTCAAAGAATGTGAGGTGAATATGGAATTACGTAAACAAATAAAAAAAGTACGAAAAGAAAATGACAAGGTGGAAAAGAAAATGATTGAATGATGTGAGTGAATAAGAGAATAAAGATGGATAGGTAGATGAAATGATGAAACTAAAGAGAAATAAAAAAATGAAAGAAAAGACATTCTCTCTCTCTCTCTCTCTCTCTCTCTCTCTCTCTCTCTCTCTCTCTCTCTCTCTCTCTCTCTCATTTTTTCATTCATTGTTTTACTGCGCACACATGTGATCGTAATTACAACACACACACACACACACACACACACACACACACACAGTGTTTACATCGCGGCATGACTGTGCACATGAGAGAGAGAGAGAGAGAGAGAGAGAGAGAGAGAGAGAGAGAGAGAGAGAGAGAGAGAGAGAGAGAGAGAGAGAGAGAGAGAGAGAGAGAGAGCAAGGACAGGAAACACAGTGAAGAAGCACAACGAAATGACCTTGAAAGAAAAATCGAGAGAATAAAAAATAACAAAAAGGAAGAAACGAAAGGAGGGAGAAAAAACACGAGCAAGGGAGAAAGGAAGAATACAAAGGGGCGTTAGGGAGGTCATAAATAAGGGAGGTAATTAAATAACTGCCCATCCTTTATAGACACGCCCAGGAGAGAGAGAGAGAGAGAGAGAGAGAGAGAGAGAGAGAGAGAGAGAGAGAGAGAGAGAGAGAGAGAGAGAGAGAGAGAGAGAGAGAGGGAGAGAGGGAGGGACTCGTTCAGTGGGTCAGTAGGAAGTATGTGAGAGTACTCCTCCCACTCTCCCTCCCTCTCACTCCCTCTCCCTAACATTCCTTCCTCCCCCTCCTCTCCCTCCTCCCCCTCCTTGTCCTTACCACCACGCAACCTTGTCCTTACCTTTATCTACCTCTCCCTTTTTATCCCCCTCTCCCTCTCTCCTATCCTTCTCCTTCTCCTCTTCCTCCTTTCTACGTTTCTATCCTTCTTCCTTCCTTTCATCTTTTTGTTCCTCCTTCCTTATAAGGATTTTCTGCTTCTTCTTACATCTTCTTTCCTTCCTCGTCTTTTTTCTCTTCTTCCTTCCTTCCCTTGTTATTTACTATTTATTCTTTTTCCTTTTCTCCTTTTATCTCTGTTGTTTTGCCTCTCTTTCTTTCTTTCTTTCTATTATTTCTTTTTATTGTTTTTCTTTCCTTTCATTTTTCAGGTTCACATCTGTTGTCATAATCTGGTCTCTCTCTCTCTCTCTCTCTCTCTCTCTCTCTCTCTCTCTCTCTCTCTCTCTCTCTCTCTCTCTCTCTCTCTCTCTCTCTCTCTCTCTCTCTCTCTCTCTCTCTCTCTCTCTCTCACCCTTTCTCCCGTTGCCCGAGGGTGAAGGGCGGCGTTAGGATAAAAAGGGAAGGAGGGGCAGGACCGTAGAGGACGCTAGGTTTACGGGAGGGGGGAGGCGTTTCCTAAGCTGCAGGTGGGGGAGGAGGAGGAGGAGGGGGATGCTGGGGACGAAGTTCGGGTGGTGGGGGACGAATTATCCTCGATCACCTCTCCCTTTATCCCTCCCTGTATTTCTACGTTGCTCTCTTTTTTTATATGGACCTTCAGTTTGCATCGTGTTGAGTTTGTAAGGTGTTCAGTTTTTGTTTGTTGCATTGTCGTATTACTAAATCTCTTGGGCCTCTCCCTTTTATCCCTCCCTGTGTTTCTTTGTTGCTTTTTTTTTTTTCTGGACCTTCAGTTTGTATCGTGTTTAGTTTCTGCGTGTTGCATTTTCGTATTGCTGAACTTTTTGGGTTTCTTCAAAGGACCATATTCAAGTTTCATCAAATGCTGTGGTGCGAACTTTTCCAAGGCACTACATACGCACAAGGACACAAAACTAACAAGAGAAACTATAAATTCAAATGCAGGTAGCCATCTGCCCTACATTTGTTTCTTGTTTTTTTATTTTATTTTATTAATAAGACTCTGATGTTGTGGTGCAAACTTCTGAAAGACACCAGAAAGGCACCATAAGGACACGAGAGCAACAACAGAAGCTGTAAATTAAAATGAAAGGAGTCATCAGACCTACATTCGCTTCTTGCTTTTTTTGTATCAATATGCCTCTTTGATTTATTTACGGCCTCTCTTTAAGCCTGATTCAGTGTTGTGGTGCAAATTTTTGAAAGGAACGAAACAAGAAAATAAGGACAAAAGAATAAAACAGTATGACAATATCAGGGGGAAGAGTTGAGATAGAGAATGGGATATGGAAGCAAGGATAGAAGAAAGAATATAAGCGAAACTGCAAGAAGCCCAACACACCACACACACCTCGCCCCTACACCCTTTTAACTCAAGGAGGGGCAGCACAAAAGAGGGTGACGTGTATGTACTGCACAGACCCCTCCACCCACCCACGCTTCCCAGCCTCTGACGTCACTGCCTGCCTGAAGGAGAGGCGCTGTTATAACCCTGCGTAGGTAACAAAGTGTACATTAGAGGAAAAAAAATCATGCACACAACACACACACACACACACACAGAGAGAGAGAGAGAGAGAGAGAGAGAGAGAGAGAGAGAGAGAGAGAGAGAGAGAGAGAGAGAGAGAGAGAGAGAGAGAGAGAGAGAGAGAGAGAGAGAGAGAGACTCCAACATAGCTTTAAAATACACACAGCTCTCCCGCCTTAAAAATAAAATAATAATAATAAAGCACACAAGTTTAATGCGCAACCAATGTAATGTTTGTATGTATGCATAAACACACCTATAAATTAACCCAGAATAAAAAAGAAATAAAATAAATAAAACGAAAGAAAGAAAGAAAAATGAAAGAAAACATGTAAAACACACATCAATAAAAAAAAAAAAGTCTACATATTTAAAAGCATAGAGTACACCAGCAAACGAGTTTAAGGTGTTGGACTGAAGAACGCGGTGCAGCACGCAGGGTGTGTGTGGGTGTCGG
>NC_087170.1:15101494-15106494 GCF_035594125.1 Scylla paramamosain | reverse complement strand
CACATTCACACACGCACACATACACTCCTCCCCACATGACCTGCATAACCTCCCTCGTGACCTGAACCCACGCCGGCAGGTCAGCACCAATCAATGACCTCACACGGCCTGACCACCTTCGCCTCAGCACCGCACGCACCACCTCATGACTCACGAACTCACTGGTATAGATGGAAGGGGGATGATGGAGAGGGAGAGGAGAGGAGGAAGAGTGGGGGAGAGAAAGCATGGGGGGGAGAATGAGAGAGGAGACGATTGAGAGGTGGAGGGTTGGAGCGGTACTAAGTGGGGTAGAAGGGAAAAGAGAGAGAGAGAGAGAGAGAGAGAGAGAGAGAGAGAGAGAGAGAGAGAGAGAGAGAGAGAGAGAGAGAGAGAGAGAGAGAGAGAGAGAGAGAGAGAGAGAGAGAGAGAGAGAGAGAGAGACTTACTATAAAATCAAATTCAAGTAAAATTCTGAGTCAATGAATGAGAGATGAAAAACCTTAGAATGAGAGAGTGAGAGAGAGAGAGCGAGGGCCACGCAGTACTCATGACTCACCCTGACCCGCCCCGACCTTTGCATAACACCCTGACACGCTGCTTCGTCCCCCTCGCCCCGCGGCAGTGCGTTATCGGGGCCGCCACGCTTATCTTCTGGCCTGGCTATTTATAGAAGCCTTATCTGAACGCAAAGCAATCGACAGCCATAACCGTCCTCTCTCTCTCTCTCTCTCTCTCTCTCTCTCTCTCTCTCTCTCTCTCTCTCTCTCTCTCTCTCTCACACACACACACACTCACACACACACACACACACACACACACACACACACATTTTCTTTTCATAATTAGCCAGTGATAAAAGTAAAATTAATTCTGACTTTTTGTTGTTTTAAGTGTCATCAAATTTTGTAAGAAAATAAATAAACAAATGAATGTGTGTGTGTGTGTGTGTGTGTGTGTGTGTGTGTGTGTGTGTGTGTGTGTGTGTGTGTGTGTGTGTGTGTGTGTGTGTGTGTGCGTATAGTATACTTGTATACAAACACTGTTGCACATGGTGGCGGTGGGGTTGTAGGGGGGGGAGTGAGGCGCGGCGTGCACATCTGAAGTGCTTCTAAATATATCTCTCCAAAGCAGAAATCGAAAGTGAGAATACTATCTTTAGCTCCATTTATCTGCCGGCCGAGTAGGAGGAAGAGGAGGAGGAGGAGGAGGAGGAGGAGGAGGAGGAGGAGGAGGAGGAGGAGGAGGAGGAGGAGGAGGAGGAGTCACGATGGAATGAAGAAAACACATGGCAACAATACCGTGACTGTTACCACTACACACACACACACACACACAACACACACAACACAAACACACAAACTCTTCCCTCCATCGTCCCTTCCTACACCCAACGAAATACCTCCCCTCACAGAGACCCTAAACACTCCCCCATCCCCCCTATCCTCTCTCCTCCCCTCCACACACACGCTTGTCACGACGGCACAAAAAACCTAAACAGTAGAGTACAACATAAAAAAAAATAAATAAAAAAAACAGCAAATCCCTTCGTCAGTTTGTCCGTCACTGCTGGGCGGGGCTTATCAGGGCAGCGCCAGAAATAGACAGCCGGAGATAAGGGCAGATACAGAGGCAGCAGCAGCAGCAGCAGCAACAGCACATCTCGGGGTCAGGAGGGTTGGTACGTCTTGTGTAATGCCTGAGAGAGAGAGAGAGAGAGAGAGAGAGAGAGAGAGAGAGAGAGAGAGAGAGAGAGAGAGAGAGAGAGAGAGAGAGAGAGAGAACGAAAGTAGATAAATAAGGGAGGCAAAGTTAGAGATACGAAAAAAAGGGAAGAAATACGAATAAAATAAATAAATAAATAAATAAATAAATAAATAAATAAATAAATAAATAAATACCCTTGTGATATACGACACCTATTATCATTTCACTCACCATTTCAAGCCAAGGAAGAGACGAATATTAACCTCCTTTACGTTCAGAATCACCAAACACTTTGTAACTCACCTCAATCAACAAAATAAGTCAACATTTACAAAGGACATCCCCCGCGTGACGCCCATCCCGGTTGCCTCTTCCCGCCCCCGCCCCCGCCTCAGCCTTCCGTCCCACCCCGCCCCTCCTTGCCGCGTCCCTTGTTGTGGGAGGCTGTCGTGGGCCGCGGGACTGTGGGTTAATACTTGAGTGAATTCCCCTACTTTGCCGCGGCCAGGGCTTAGGGTGGGACTGTGGGAAGGGTTGAGAGAGAGAGAGAGAGAGAGAGAGAGAGAGAGAGAGAGAGAGAGAGAGAGAGAGAGAGAGAGAGAGAGAGATGGGGAGGTGCGGGGGGGACGACCAGTGCAGCCTTAATGTCTCTTGGTGCTCCTCATGTCCAGACTTTATCAGCTCCACACACACACACACACACACACACACACACACACACACACACACACACACACACACACACACACACACACACACGCACACCATGCCCTTCATATCAGAGTCACTGGGAACAAAATCCTGACGCTGCTGAGTAAAAACATTTTCCCCACACTGATGAAATGACCTATAATTCAGCAATACAGAGTGACGCAAGATCATGGTTAACGAAACGTACCTTAACTCTTTTTGTGAACATGAACCCGATGTGTTGGGGACGCACGCACAGCAACACGCCCACGTGCGTGTGGCGACGTGCAGGTGCTGGGCGGGTTCACAGTGTCTTGGGGACGCGGTAAGGCCTAAAGCGCCCCTGCCCACCAGTACCCCGGTGACCGTGACGAGCCGAGATGCTGTGTGGCAATCGTTCCCCACAGGCCCAGTGTGCCTAGCCTCCCTCCCCGCCCCTGACCCGCCGTGTCCGCTGCGCCACACGCCTCCAAGGTCGGGGACACCTGTTGTATGACGGTGACAGCGCTGCAGAAGCGCCCCATGTGAGGTAACATTGCAGCAGGGCGCGGCTAACACATCACCCTGTCCTCTGAAGACCTTCCCTCTGTCTAGCGGCCTCCAAGCAGCTGCAGGACGTTATTATTAAAGGAATCGTCAAGACCCACATGATCAGTGCCCGGTGCAGGAAGGGTCTCCCGTCACTGAGGCGCTCCAGCTTGGAAAGACGCGGCTAACACTCACAAGCAGAGATAGCGGCGCCGAGCACGAGTGTAGCGAAACAACCTTGACGATTCTGGGAAAAAAATCTGTTGAATCATGAGGCTGCAGGAGGAGGAGGAGGAGGAGGAGGAGGAGGAGGAGGAGGAGGAGGAGGAGGAGGAGGAGGAGGAGGAGGAATTGGAAGGAGTAAGGCGACAATGACGAGGACAACGACGAGGAAGACAATAGCGAGGATGAGAATGCAAGAAGGAAGAGAGGAAAGGAGGAGAGGAACCCAAACAGGAAGGAAGGAAGGAGGGCAAGCAATGAATGGTACATCAGGGTGACATCACGACGCGTCCACGCTGCCACGCTGCCACGCTGGGTCAGAAGACAGCTTCCCTTCCACTCTCACCCCCTCCCCCCACCGCCACTCTCTCCGGCATGCATGCAGGTCCCGCCTGATCCCCGTCAGTTTCACGTCGCTGAGGAGGAAGCACCCCACTCCACCACACTCCACCACCCCGCTCCACCTGCCTCTCAGCCCTGCCTCCACTCACTCCCGAGGGTATCAACACCTCGCTACACCCGGACCGGTCTGCTGCATGGTGAGAGAGAGAGAGAGAGAGAGAGAGAGAGAGAGAGAGAGAGAGAGAGAGAGAGAGAGAGAGAGAGAGAGAGAGAGAGAGAGAGCATCCTATACTGACTAATCCCAAGGCATCTCACACACCATCCACACCACCCACACCACACACCCTACACGCCTGCACACCCACACCAAACACCACCACCGCCACCACAGGAGGGGCGTGTCTGGCGCGGCCCACCCACAAGTCGCGTCAGGAGCAGCCGGCATGTTCCCTGCTTCCTCCCGCCGTGTTTCCGGGGTCACGGTAGAAAGCGAAGCCACAGCGGCGAGGGAGAGCAGGAGGGCCGGCTTGGAGGGGCGCAGGGGAGGCGTAGGAGGACACGAGGAGGGAGCGCGGGGAGGAAAGGGAAGGGGGAAGATATAAAAACTTCACCGCAAAACCAAGACGGGGAACAAAAGGGGCTGTGCTTGAGGGATCAAACCCAAGGAAGCCGTGGAACGAAGGGCGTGGCAGGGACTCGGTGGAAGTAGGAAAGGATGAAGTGGTGATGATGAAGTGGAAAGGATGAAGTGGAAGTGGGAGAGGCTGAAGGGCGTGGCTGGAGCTAAGTGGAAGTGAGAACGTGCTAGGTCTTACAGAAACTTTTACCTTGCCTTCCTCCACCACTCATCCACCCAGACGCTTGCAGTTCATCCATCATGGGCCTCCCCTGCTCCACACTATCCCTGACATCCTGCTAGTACTCCCTTCCACATCCTAACCACCTCTATCCACATCTTGCCAGCGCCATCCACACCGTAAGTCTCCATCCACACCCTGCCACACCCACTTCCACACCCAAGACTCCACCTCTTCGTACCCTGTCATCTGTTTCCGCTTCCCGCACCTCCTCCTCCATTCTCTCCACTCCCTCCACCTCCTCTACCTGCAAAACTATCGCATAACCCAGAGCTGAGAGAGACAGAGAGAGAGAGAGAGAGAGAGAGAGAGAGAGAGAGAGAGAGAGAGGGGGGGGGAAGGAACATTTGGTCGATTCACACACGGTATCACTCCGCTGTTTATAGCAACAAAGATAAAGACGAGAGTATTTATAGCCCCTCGAGTGGGTTATTAATAGCTGCTGGCGGTATACTCAAGCACCTGTCGTAATCACCACCACGTACAAAAAACACACTGTGAAAAATCGTCTAAAACACACGAATGCATGATGACCTTAATAGTAAAGCCAGATACAAAACACCAATAACAACAACTACTACTACTACTACTACTACTACTATTACTACTACTACAACTACGACTACAACTACTTTTTTTTGCATAAGAGGGGCAATGACCTACGACAACAAACAA
>NC_087170.1:15068994-15096494 GCF_035594125.1 Scylla paramamosain | reverse complement strand
CCTCCCTCTACTATTCAAGCATGTCAGATTAACGCCGTAACAGTTTGACGATTCGAGGAGGAGGAGGAGGAGGAGGAGGAGGAGGAGGAAGAGGAGGAGGAGGAGGAGGAGGAGGAACGACAACGCAAGGAATTGAAAGGTTGTCGTGTTTTGAGTCGATGACAACGAATTCAGATGACTCAGGAGGAGGAGGAGGAGGAGGAGGAGGAGGAGGAGGAGGAGGAGGAGGAGGAGGAACGACAGGATATGGGGAGAGAGGAGTAGGAGGTAGTACTGGTGGTGGTGGTGGTGATGGTGGTGGTGTTGTCAATGGTACAGAAGAGTGGACCCAACGTACTCAGTCTGAACCCAAAGAGACGTCCTTACCCTTGACCTCTACTCACTTCTGGGATAGAGTCTGTCTCCTCCTCCTCCTCCTCCTCCTCCTCCTCCTTCGTCTCTACCGCCACCGCCACCGCCACCACCACCGTCACCACCACCACCACCGTCACTGCCTTCAATATACATCCTCCTCCTTCTCCTTCTCTTCCTCTACCACTATGGGTTTACAATCATCCACTCTCTCTCTCTCTCTCTCTCTCTCTCTCTCTCTCTCTCTCTCTCTCTCTCTCTCTCTCTCTCTCTCTGGTTATTTATTTCATCTTTTCCTCCTGTTATCGTTTTTTATTTCCTTTTTTTGTGGACTTTCTTATCCATGGGTTCTTTTTTTCTCTTTTTTTCTTTTATCTATCTTGTTCCCTTATTTTTTTTATTTGAGTACGTGTAAATCCTTTCACTCTCTCTCTCTCTCTCTCTCTCTCTCTCTCTCTCTCTCTCTCTATCTCTCTGACATTTTTCTTCCTTTTAACTTTTTTCTCAAATCTCTCTCTCTCTCTCTCTCTCTCTCTCTCTCTCTCTCTCTCTCTCTCTCTCTCTCTCTCTATCTCTGACATTTTTCTTCCTTTTAACTTTTTTCTCAAATTTCTCTCTCTCTCTCTCTCTCTCTCTCTCTCTCTCTCTCTCTCTCTCTCTCTCTCTGACATTTTTCTTCCTTTTAATTTTTTTCTTAAATCTCTCTCTCTCTCTCTCTCTCTCTCTCTCTCTCTCTCTCTCTCTCTCTCTCTCTCTCTCTCTCTCTCTCTCTCTCTCTCAAACGTACCCTCTTCGATCTCTCTCTCTCGTGTAACAGTCCACCTCCCCCTTCCCTCTCCCTTCCCTCCTCTCACCCTCTACCTTCCCCAATCCCCCTTACCCCCCCAACGTCCTCAACCACCTACAGAACCACTTATGCAACACGCCTACGTACACACACCGCGTACACACACTGATACAGACACGTGCACACACACACACACACACACACACACACACACACACACACACACACACACACACACACGGTGATTTACATACATGAATCACCACGTACACATATATACACACACAGATGCGTGCGTGCTTGTTTAACCTACATGTGTGTGTGTGTGTGTGTGTGTGTGTGTGTGTGTGTGTGATAATACCTACGTACATGTCTGTGCGTGGTATACACAGACACACACAGATTACTACGTACATACATGCATGCTTACATAAATGGGGATGTATCCGTCTCGGGCACACACACACACACACACACACACACACACACACACACACACACACACACACACACACACACACACACACACACACACAGCCATAACAGTGTCCGGTGTATCCAAACGTACATAATGAACCAGTGTACGTTTTTTTCTCCCCTCCAATAACACACACACACACACACACACACACACACACACACACACACACACACACACACACACACACACACACACACACACACACTCCGTTAAGATCGTGACGTCAACCACAGGCCTCTACTGCTGCTGGGACATTTTTCAGTATTATTATTACTACCAAAGTTGTTGTTGTTGTTGTTGTTATTGTTGTTGTTGTGCTATTCCTCCTAGCATTATCACTCAGTCGTCGTTATCATCATCGTATTAACTATTATGACGTTATGAAGTGATACACACACACACACACACACACACACACACACACACACACACACACACACACACACACACTGCCAGCGGGCCCTTCACTCTCCCCGTCAGAAGATAAGAACCTTAAGAAACACACACACACACACACACACACACACACACACACACACACACACACACACCAGCCAGAATTCACTCCCCTAGGGGCGGACTCTGCAGTACTTGGCGTGGCTGGTGCGGTCCGGGCCTGAGGGGAGGCCGCGGGACGTCTCACTCACAGCCATCACCGTATCTCCGCCTGTGTCCTTGAGCAGCCCGCCAGGAGGACCCAGGGAACTCAGTGAAGACAGCCTCAACAGTACACCCGTAGCCATGGGGGTGTTCTCACGGCCAGACAGGTAGGTAGGTGGGTAGGTGAATACATAGATAGACAGCTAGATAAGACAGGCAGATAGTTAGGTAGGATAATAGATAGATAGATAGATAGACATATACATAGATATATAGATAGATGGATATAGACAGACAGATACACAGATAAATGGATAGACAGACAGATAGATAGATAGATATAGATAGATAGAAAGACAGACAAACAGATAGACAGACAGACAGTCAGACAGATAGATAGACAGCTAGGTTCATTAACCACATATTACCATACAGATACCTATTATAAAACATAAAGATACCATTAATAAAACTTCACAAAAAAAACGAATTCCATACACACACACACACACACACACACACACACACACACACACACACACACACACACACACACACACACACACACACACACACAAGACCACCCTGCCTTATTCTTCTCTCCCGTGTTCCCTTCGTCAGCAGTGCCCGGGTCACCTTCCGACAAACACCCACACTGACGGACAGGGCTCCCCAGTATCTGTCTGTCACCTGTCTGCGGCCGCGACACAAAACATCCTCCTCCTCTCCTGCACCGCCTCCTCCTGTTCCTCCTGCTTCTGCTCCTCTTCCTCTTCCTTACGGCAATCATTTAATCAGTCAGGATGTCCAACTCTCATTCAAACTATTGTTCTTCCTTCTTTTCTCCTCCTCCTCCTCCTCTTTACCTCCCTTCTCAAGTCAATCAACCAAACTTCAATACACAGTCCTTCTATTTTCTCTTTCCTCCTCGTCCCACGTTGCGGCACCTTCCCCCACTTTTTTTCTTTCTTTTTTCTTTTTTTTCCATCAAATTCTCCTAGTCCTCTCCTCCTCTTTGCCTCTCTCCCTAAGTCAATTGGTCAATCAGTCAATCAAACTGCTAAATACAATCTTTCCCTTTTTCTCCTTCCTCCTCGTCTTTAAGTCAATCAGTCGCACTGCTTACACTCCTTCCCTTTTCCCCCTCCTCGTCCTCTCCTCACAGCGACCATCCATCCCTCATCACTCCTTGATTACTCATTAACCTGTAACCTTCCTCCCCATTACCTCCCATTCCTCTCCTTGTCCTAAATGTCCCTTGCAGCTGTCCCCACCCTGTCAACTCTGCCGGCACCCAGATCAGCGGTTAGGGGACTCAGGACAACGCTGATGTTACTACAACTGTTGGTCTTATCACTGTAAACATGAGTGGTGTAAAAAATATATACCCATACACAGTACCCAGTCACCTCCATACAATTACGTCAAGGGTACATTTTTTTTTCGGCTCTCTCTATTGTTTTTTTTCCTTGGTGTTTCTCGTACCGGGAAAAGTGAGCTGTACATACGTAAAGGGTACAAGAGATAATGTGTTACCCCATAGTGCTGTGATATGGTGTACTCTCTCTCTCTCTCTCTCTCTCTCTTGTTTTTTGCCCCTCTTTAGATGTAATATTAACCAGACTTTCCTCCTTCAGCTTCTTTCATTCCCTTTTTTCTCCTTTTTTTTTTCTCATTCTTCTATATATAGTATGTTTTTTGTTTTACTCCGCTTCTTTTTCTTGTCTTTCTTCCTCCTCCTCCTCCTTCAGGTGTAATATAAACGATACTTTCCTCCTTCAATCTCTTTCTCTTTTTTTTTTTTTCTATAATTGGTCCGCCTTTTCTCTCTTTTTCTTTCCTTTTTTTTTCTTCCTCCTCTTTCTGGTGTAATATAAGCCATACTTTCCTCCAGTCTCTCTCTCTCTCTCTCTCTCTCTCTCTCTCTCTCTCTCTCTCTCTCTCTCTCTCTCTCTCTCTCTCTCTCTCTCTGTCTCTCTCTCATTCATTACCATCTACGTTTTATTATTTCATCTTTATCACTTTCTTTCAGTAGCACTTAACGATACCAAGAACAATAATAAGCCTGCATTTATTTCTATTTCCTTTACGTAACTGAAGAGGCTTAAATAATTCTAGTTTTTTTTTTTTTTTAGAAAGCATCATGCAGCAGGGACTCAGAAGCCTTCACTTAACATCTCTCAAGCAGGAGGGGGGAGGGGATGACTTTGCAGTGCTACCTTATGACATGCAGCAGGGAAGTAAGAGAAGATACATTCCATTCTGTCTATCTTGGTCTTTACTTACTGGAACTGATCAGAGCTTGTCACGCCTCGAGCACACCACTCCTTTGTGTTCCTGTGTGGCTTTGTAGTACCTGTCTCTCTCTCTCTCTCTCTCTCTCTCTCTCTCTCTCTCTCTCTCTCTCTCTCTCTCTCTATCTGGCTCCCTTGCTCTCATTCTCTCTCCTATCCTTCCGTCTCCTGTGTACTCCAAAACTCTCTCTCTCTCTCTCTCTCTCTCTCTCTACTCATCCAATCTATAGCAGAGTACAAATATCTCTCCTCCTCCTCCTCCTCCTCCTCTTGTTCCCAAATTTCACTCTCCCTCCCTCCCGTCCCTAACTTCCACCCCTCTAACTCCATTCCTTTCACCCCATCACTACGTCAGCGCCCCTCCATCACCCCTAAACCCATTCCCTTCACCCCTTCAACCCTTCACCACGTCAGCGCCCCTCCATCACCCCTCACCTCCATTCTCCCCTTCCCTCACCCCTTCAACGCCTCTCCTACACCCCAGTATTCACCCTCTTCACCACCATCACCCCCAAAACTCCATCCATTCTCTCTTCTTCACCCTCTCACCCCCTCAGCGCCTCCCACACGCCCCCAGAACGTCCCAACTCACAGTACTCAAGACCCGATGCGTGTCTGGTTCCCAATGTACCTCTTCTGACCCCAAGTACTCAACGTTGATAGAGAGCCATCGCTACCGTTCCCTGGGAGTACTTTTGTTGTTGTTGTTGTTGTTGAATAGCAAGAGGGAAGGTGTTAGAGGGTTGGTTAGGGTTCGGTTTAGTGTGTGTGTGTGTGTGTGTGTGTGGGGAGGGGGGTACGGTGCTACTATTATTACTACCCCTCTTTCCCCTCCACACACACACACACACACACACACACACACACACACACACACACACACCAGCGTACTTAACACACCCCATTAACCCCCACCCCCTTTATCCTCCGCAACACGTAACTCACCACCCCTCAAGACCTCCCCCATCACCACCACACCCCCCAACCCCCAGCCGGACCCAAACTGAACCCCGCAAGCATAACCCGAACTGATTAAATGGGTTATAACTTTTCATTATAATTATTACGATCTGTAGGGGACGCAGGAGGAGGAGGAGGAGGAGGAGGGAACAGGCACCCGTTTTCTTTCCACTCAACGCAGCAGGGAAAAGAAAACGGAGTGCTCGGGTTATGAGAATAGAAGGGTAGCTTAGAAAATAATAAAACTTTACATTATATTTAACTCAACTCGATATTAAGATCATGGCCCTAACGGAATGAATATTATTGATTATCTCACGGTGGAAAACATCAAAAGAGAGAAGAAAATGGAGAAATGGAGAGTAGGAGGCGACAGAGAGAGAGAGAGAGAGAGAGAGAGAGAGAGAGAGAGAGAGAGAGAGAGAGAGAGAGAGAGAGAGAGAGAGATAAAGAGATAAGCTTGTACCATGAGTGACTGTAAAAGCAGCTTACACACGCACTGACCTCATCAAGAAGGGAAGAAAAACTGTTATCGACTAAAACATGGCGGCGGCGGCGGCGGCGGCGGAGGAGGAGGAGGAGGAGGAGGAGGAGGAGGAGGAGGAGGAGGAGGAGAGAAAGCGTAACCAAGTAAAATAAAATGAAAGAGGTGCTTTAGATGAGAGAGAGAGAGAGAGAGAGAGAGAGAGAGAGAGAGAGAGAGAGAGAGAGAGAGAGAGAGAGAGAGAGAGAGAGAAGTACGTATTGGTGATGTGTGGTGGTGCTGCTGGAGGTGGCGGTGGTGATGGCAGTGACGGGGGTGAAGGGTGGTGGGGCTGGTGATGGTGCTTCATGTTCACCACACGCAAAATAACGAGGTCAGAAGGTAGTGATAGTGATGGTGAGTATGGTTGATAGAAGTGATAGTGAAAATAAAAAGAAATTGGGGAAGTTTTCATTTATTCATTTTATTTTTTTTTACTGTACCTTGGCAAAGATAAGAAAATTAGATCAACAGTCTGAGTAATGTATCCTCCTCTTTCTCCCCCTCCTCTTCCCCCCTCCTTTTCTCCTCTATTTTTCTCCCTTCCCTATTTTTCTTTCTTGTTTAATCTCTTTTCTTACTTTAACCTTCCCTCCTCCTTCTCCTCCTGTTCCTCCCTCTTCCTTCAGTACCATCCTTCTCTTCATCTCCTTTGGAGGAGGAGGAGGAGGAGGAGGAGACCCACCATGTGATTCACTCACACACACACACACACACACACACACACACACACACACACACACACACACACACACACACTACGTACCCAGGTCTGGATATCTAGAATTAGTGATGCGCTTGCAGTATCGACACACACACACACACACACACACACACACACACACACACACACATACAGGGTACGAGAGGCGGTGATAAGACCTTTTTTGTGTGTATGTGTGTTTAGTAGTGTGTGTGTGTGTGTGTGTGTGTGTGTGTGTGTGTGTGTGTGTGTGTGTGTGTGTGTGTGTGTGTGTGTGTGTGTGTGTGTGTGTGTGTGTGTGTGTTAATTCTAGCATTCCTCTTCTGCCACCACTCCCCCCTAAACACACACACACAAACACACACACACACACACACACACACACACACACACACACACACGTACATCGAAACCAGGTACAATAATGCCCAGTAAATGCAGTGCGTAGCGATAATGACAACACAGGCAGCAGTACTGAAAGCACTGGCTGCAAACCACAGCAAGCAACAGCAGGGAAGGGCGCAGCAACTGAGGTACAGAGTGATAAGGCCAGGCAGAAATGACAGGCAGGCAATCATACAGTAAGGAGGAGGAGGAGGAGGAGGAGGAGGAGGAGGAGGAGTGATACGCAGGAGTTCAAGTGGTGAGAGTTTTATTCATTAGTGAGTGTGTTTCATTTTGAGAAGAATCGTTCAGGAGGGAGAAAAGAATGAACGAATGAAAATAAAAGCCACAAATGATAAATAACGTAAAATCAACTAAATAATAATAATAGCAAGTGATGAGTAATAAACAAATGAATAAACAAACAAATAAATAAATAAATAAATATAAGTAAATATAACTACTACTACTACTACTACTACTACTACTACTACTAATAATAATAATAATAATAATAATAATAATAATAGTAGGAAGAAGAAAAATAATAAATAAATGTGGAAACTCATACAGATCACAATAATGCTCTCTCTCTCTCTCTCTCTCTCTCTCTCTCTCTCTCTCTCTCTCTCTCTCTCTCTCTCTCTCTCTCTCTCTCTCTTCTAATTGCGTCGCTAAAAGCTATCGGGACTTAAGTAGTTTATGAGAAAAGGAGGAGGAGGAGGAGGAGGAGGAGGAGGAGGAGGAGGAGGAGGAGGAGGAGGAGGAGGAGGAAGAGATTAAGCAGCGGTTATTGATTGATTAATTTAAAATGACGCAAAAAGCAAGCCACGTGGCGCCCTGCTTGAGAAATGATGGTGATGATGACAATGATGGTGATGATGACAATGATGATGGTGATGACAATGATGATGATGATGAAGATGATGATGATGACAATGATGGTGATGATGACATTGATGATGGTGATGATGATGAAGATGATGATTTTTTATATGTAAGACTAGCACTGTGGTAGAACAAAAATAACCAGAGAGAGAGAGAGAGAGAGAGAGAGAGAGAGAGAGAGAGAGAGAGAGAGAGAGAGAGAGAGAGAGAGAGAGAGAGAGAGAGAGAGAGAGAGAGAGAGAGAGAGAGAGAACTGACTGGTCTCTCCTGCGTGGCGTGCAGTAATAATATAAGGCTGATTTTTGGAACCCAAACTGAACACGCAAACGAGGAGGTCAATAAAATAAACGACAGATGAGACCACTTCCAAAACCTGCCAGGAAACGTATTCAAACTTTGTGGGACTTTAAACGACTCTATCTTCACGAATTTCCAAATAATGCGACTTTAGACCTTATAGACACTGTGATGGGGGCAGGTTATCACTATTATTATTATTATTATTATTATTATTATTATTATTATTATTATTATTATTATTATTATCCACTCCAACAAAAATTTACGGGCTTATGGGTAATGTTTATGAAGAAAGAGCGGTGCAGGTGTGGGTGGACACTGTGCCCTGTCTGCTTTGACCCCCCTCAAATAAGCAGATAAAGAAAGAAACAGTTAGGAAATTAATTACATGATGAAGGAATGGTTGAATGAAATTAATGGACTACTCCTTTTCTCTTTACTTTCCTTGGGGGAGAAAAAAAGAGGGAAAAATAAGAGAGTGTTTCCATTCCATTTATTTTCTACTTCCTTCGTTTTTTTTTTCTCTTTCTATAATCCATTTACCTCTTGACCCATACTCTTCTACAAACAAACAAACAAACAAACAAGCAATCAGACAAGCAAACAAATAAATAAATAGATATCAATTCACCAAAAAATAAAAATAAATCACTAATCCATCCATTACACGTGATAAAAAAATACATACAAACAAACAAACAAACAAACAAACAAACAAAATCACACACACACACCCTCCCCCCTCCACACACACAAACAAGAAAAAAAAACAACAAAAAACAAACACATCCTTATAAAAAGTCCTTCAGAATCCTACAGCAGCCGGCCCTACCACTCGCTGCATCCTGTTGTCTGTGGCCTGAAGGTCCCTAGCGCACTACCCAGCTCGACGTGGCCTCTCTGCCCTCCTGCCGAGACAACATTCCCTCAAGGACACTCAAAACAGGATGAGGAACAGCATACGGTCCCTTAGTCTCTCATCCTTTAGCTCACTACCTCGCCTCCCTGCTCACCCTCCCCATCCCTGCCAGTGGAAGTGAAGGGCAGAGGGAAGGAAGGGAAGGAAAAGAAGTTATGAGTTCTAAAGAGTTTTGGATTGGAGTTGATGGATTTGTGGTGGTCGTGGTGGTGGTGGTGGTTGTGGTGATAATGAGTAGTAGTAGTAGTAGTAGTAGTAGTAGTAGTAGTAGTAGTTCTTGTTGTTATTGTATTTCTTATTTACCTATTTATTATTTGGTAAATAGAAACTGTTTCCTCCCAACTCTCTCTCTCTCTCTCTCTCTCTCTCTCTCTCTCTCTCTCTCTCTCTCTCTCTCTCTTATTGTACAGTACTAATTTACTAAACACATCCTATCCTCTTCTCTCTCCTCTTTTTCCTCTCTCTGGTCACGTTTCCTGCCATTCTAATTTTACTATCTCTCTTTATCTCGTCCATGCGTGGACTTAAAAAAAAAACGAAAGAAAAAAAAGGGACAAATAGAAGAACTAAGAAAAATTTATCAGTGTCCCTCATAAACGATAAAAATGTACAAACAGGTTGACGGTCACGTGGCGCGGACGTGTGTGTCTGTGTGTGTGTGTGTGTGTGTGTGTGTGTGTGTGTGTGTGTGTGTGTGTGTGTGTGTGTGTGTGTGTGTGTGTGTGTGTGTGTGTTAAATCTATAGTGTTCCTCTTCTGCCATACACATACACGTAATTCGAGGCCAGGTACAATAATAAACAGTAAATCTTGCAGTGCGTGGTGAAAATGATAACACAAACAGCAGTATTTGAAAGCACTGGCCGCACACACAACAGCATACTACAGCAGGAAGGGGCGCAGTAACTGAGACTAATAATTAAATAAGCTTACCACTGTGTTACCTGAGAGATTTATTAAAACCATTACCGGTGAAAAAAAAAAGTTGTAGTATTGAATGAGTTTATTAATGCATACACGAGTTAATGGTTAATGGAGGTCATAAACCACAGTGTTACTATAGTAGAGAAATAGATAAACCTGTACTGAATAGGCTGTTAATTAATACAAAGAAAAGTTAATAGCTAGGGTAGGTTAAATAGTTACCAAAGTATTACTAGATATAGAAAAAGGTGTACTGAAAGCGAAAGCCAGCACTTCAGGGAGGCCATATGGTTACCACTGCGTTACGAGGAAATGAATGCACACTTGCACACAGATACACGTAGTGCTTAAGTACTCCCAACCATGAGTGGTGTGCTCACAGCCAGAAGGACGCGGACGAGAGGCACCCCTGAGGATCTGCTTACACTGCATTACCCGTGTTTTTTCCACCTAACTGACCTGATAGAAAGGTGCGTGTGAAGTGCAGCTGCCTTCTTCACACACACACACACACACACACACACACACACACACACACACACACACACACACACACACACACACACACACACACTCACGCACACTATCCTTTCTCCTCCTTGTACATCAGCTTTCCACTTCAGATAAATATGTACTATACTACTACTAAATAATAATAATAATAATAATAATAATAATAATAATAATAGTAGTAGTAATAATAATAATAATAATAATAATAATAATAAATGTAATCAAACATTTTTATTTTTCTTCCTATTTCTTCTTCTTGTTCTTGTTATTCTTTTTTTTTGTAACACCCATGAATTTTATTTATTTATTTATCTATTTTAAGAATACCTCTTTTAATCATTATGTATTTACTTGTATGTGTATATGTAACGTGTATATTTATGAAACTATTCACAATAGAAAAGAAAACTACACATTTTCTTCTTTCATCTATTATTATTATTATTATTATTTCATGTATAACACTTCACCACCACACTCATTCACAAAACCATGCTATAGCCAGACACACATAATATATAAAATCACAGATGTACTATTAAAAGGCCAAGTATACCATAACTTATACCAACAAGCGTCTCATCCATTAGTTAAAGTTCCCCATGAAACAAAACCATTTTCTTCCCAGCACACATACACTGCCCTCAGAAAACGATTGAGGCCCGACTGCACCACCTCAAAAACTCTACGCCATAAGGAAGCCCAAGAACGATTTCTAATAGTCACCCATAAAATATCAACATTTTCTTCTACCGCTAAAGGCAAGTAGTAAGAGAAAACGGAACCAATAAAGGAGAATCTACGTTAATACAGTAAAGGGTTTATTTTTGTAGTGCATTTAAACATTTATGCCATAGACTTCTGTAGGACGAGTTAGGTGGTTAAGAATTAAGAAAGTATTGCAAAAGAAAATAAACAGCAGAACGATTTTTCTTATTCTCTTCCTGAAAAAAAAAGAATCATCGAAAGAACATATTTTTTTTTTAAATAAATTAATAAAATAGAAAAAAATAACAGAATTATCGAAAAAAGATACAAAAACAGTATAAAATTACATCAACTTTCTCCCTCTCCCTCTCCCTCTGCCTACCAACTCCCTCCCTCCCTCTCTCTCTCTCTCTCTCTCTCTCTCTCTCTCTCTCTCTCTCTCTCTCTCTCTCTCTCTCTCTCTCTCTCTCTGGTTAAGGACAGAAAATTAAATAAGTTCAGAGAAGGAAAGAATAACGAGAGAGAGAGAGAGAGAGAGAGAGAGAGAGAGAGAGAGAGAGAGAGAGAGAGAGAGAGAGAGAGAGAGAGAGAGAGAAATGCTAAGAGGAGGAGAGTGAGGGGAAAGGGAGAGGGGCACGAAAAATATGTCCGGAGAAATCATTGCTACAGAAGGACCTTGAGGAGGAGGAGGAGGAGGAGGAGGAGGAGGAGGAGGAGGAGGAGGAGGAGGAGGAGGAGGAGGAGGAGGAGGAAGGGAAGGAGGGAGAGACAGCTAAAATACCAGAGCATCCCCCCCACCCACTACACGGCCTTCCCTCCACCCTCCACCCTCTCTCTCTCTCTCTCTCTCTCTCTCATTAGTATTCAGGTAGTGTGTGGTGTAGTGGTAGGCCGTGGTGGTGGTGGTGGTGGTGGTGGTGGTGGTGGTAGAAGTAGTAGTAGTAGTAGTAGTAGTAGTAGTAGTAGTAGTAGTAGTAGTAGTAGTAGTAGTAGTAGCAGTAGTTATTGTTGTTGTTGTTGTTATGTTTCCTGTTGTTCATTTTTTCCTTTTTTTTAATAATCAAACACATCTGCTAAACTCACTCTCTCTCTCTCTCTCTCTCTCTCTCTCTCTCTCTCTCTCTCTCTCTCTCTCTCTCTCTCTCTCTCTCTCTCTCTCTCAATAGGCCTATCACTGTGTGCTGATAGTGATTACACCTTCCCTCTCACCTTCACCTCTCCTCCACCTCTTCCCTCCACACCCTATTACTCTACCTCCCTACTTGGAATACACATCACCTCCTCCTCCTCCTGCTCCTCCTCCTCCTCCTCCTCCTCCTCCTCCCCTTCTATTTTTTTTGTTGATATGTATGAAGTAGAACTGAGGTTGCTTCTACTACAACAACAACAACTACTACTACTACTACTACTACTACTACTACTACTACTACTGCCCCACGCTTAACATTTGTCACCCCGCTAACTGTCAAGGCTACGAGGTAACTAACACTTACTACAGTCCTCATCCCACACCTGTTCCTGTCTTTGGCGCCTCCGTGAGAAAGTCCTACCGTGAGATGGGACTCGTGCATAGAACCGTTAGTAGTAGTAGTAGTAGTAGTAGTAGTAGTAGTAGTAGTAGTAGTAGTAGTAGTAGTAGTAGTAGTAACAAGGTCAAACTTAGCACGAAATTCACGCATACTTATAAAATCATGATTATACCCTAAGGAAAATAAAATAACAATAACAATAACAATAATAACAAGAATACCACATTTCCCAATAACAAAGAAAAAAAAAGGAAAAGAAAAGAAACTCCCATTGGACGAAAAATAAAGAAAACACACACAGAAAAAAAAAAAAAGGCCCTGAAATAGATGATGCAAAACAAAAACACTGACTCACCATACACACACACACACACACACACACACACACACACACACACACACACACACACACACGCCAGATATTGTATACCGTGTTATCTCTCGCACACAGACAGATTTATTTGATATGCAGATAGGCGAATTAACACCAATAGTAATAATAATAATAATAATAATAATAATAATAATAATAATAATAATAATAATAATAATAATAGTAATAATAATAACAACAACACTCGTCAGTAGTCGGATAGATAAAAGTTTCCTCTAAAATATCTGATAAAGTGACTACATTTTATTTATATATTTACTTATTTATTTTTTTCTTGATCTCAGTAGAATAAAATTTGGGCTTACCTTAAATATATTAACTTAATATGTTTGAGAATGACAACAACAACAACAACAACAACAACAACAACAACAACAACAACAACAACAACAACAGCAACAACAACAACAACAACAACAACAATAATCTACTTACCTACGAGGAGTAAGTGCAGAATTAAGTTGAAGAATCATCTAAAAGAGAGAAAAAAACACAAATTAATTTATAGGTATATAGAAAAATTACTCTCTCTCTCTCTCTCTCTCTCTCTCTCTCTCTCTCTCTCTCTCTCTCTCTCTCTCTCTCTCTCTCTCTCTCTCTCTCTCCCAGGAAGTGCAGGCAGGAAGCACAACAACTGATACTTAAATATCTGAATTGGATTATGTGAGACACACGAAGGTGGGGGTGAAGGAGAGAGGCGGAGAGGAGGAGGGAAAGGAGGGAAAGAGGCAGAGAGAAGGAAGAAATAAGAGATGGAGAAATGGAAGGAATGAAGGGGTGAAGAGAGAAGGTAATGAAGGAGAGAGACGGAGAGGAGGAGGGCGGGGGAAGATGAATAGAAAAGGAAGGAACGAAGGAGAGGGAAGGAAAGATGGAAGGAAGGGAGGACGACGAGAGAATGAATGAAGGGGATAGAGAGAGGGAGGGAAGGAAGGAAGAATGACGAGAGAACGAAGGAAGGAAGGATGGAAGGAAGGAAGAAAAGAGGTGAGAGACAGACAAGAAGGAAAGAATGAAGAAAAGTAATAGAGAGGGGAAAAAAAAAAGAAGGAAGGCGTAGGAGGAATGACAAGAGAGAAGGAAAGAATGAAGAGAAAGAATGAAAGAGGGAGGATGAAAGAATGAAAGAAGGAATGAAGAAACAACACAATAACAAAACTTACCAACGCACCACCACCACTTCTGTAACTATTAAACACCACTACCATCACCACCACTAACATCACCACCACCACCATCACCACCACTACCTTCACCACCACTACTATTACTAACACTAGCTCCACCATTACTCCAACCCGGATATCCTATCTTGATAACACGATGGGTGAAGTAAACACACACACACACACACACACACACACACACACACACACACACACACACACACACACACACACACACATTGATAAGATCTTCATAACATGCTTCCAATATTAGACGTGAATTTCCAAGAGAGAGAGAGAGAGAGAGAGAGAGAGAGAGAGAGAGAGAGAGAGAGAGAGAGAGAGAGAGAGAGAGAGAGAGAGAGAGAGAGAGAGAGAGAGAGAGAGAGAGAATTATCTACATGGCCTTAAGTTAGGAATTATTGTTTAGTATTTTCTTTATTATCAGTTATTATTATTATTATTATTATTATTATTATTATTATTATTATTATTATTATTATCATTGGCTTTATTGTTCTCCTTCACTTGCTCTTTTGTTTCTCAGTCTATTATCACTTTTATTCTTCTCTTTCTTCTTCTTCTTCTTCTTCTTCTTCTTCAAGAGAGAGAGAGAGAGAGAGAGAGAGAGAGAGAGAGAGAGAGAGAGAGAGAGAGAGAGAGAGAGAGAGAGAGAGAGAGAATTAGGTCACGCTAACTCTACTCTTGTTAGTCCCACGATTACATACGCCCTCTCTCTCTCTCTCTCTCTCTCTCTCTCTCTCTCTCTCTCTCTCTCTCTCTCTCTCTCTCTCTCGGTGGTGCACATAATACATAAATCTCATATTTTCTTGATCTTTCCATAAGCAGCAAGAAGGAAGCCCAAAAACAGAGACTTTTGCATAATGTCATCCTCCCCCCCCTCTCTCTCTCTCTCTCTCTCTCTCTCTCTCTCTCTCTCTCTCTCTCTCTCTCATACAAACCTTTGAAATCTAAATCGAAGTCATATAAGATTTTTTGCACCACCACCACCACCACCACCATCAACAACAACAGCAACAACAACAACAACAACAACAAGGCTACATTCCAAGCAGTCACTCAGTCAGCAACAACAATAGACGAACCAGTGACATACACACAGACGAGCAGACAAACAGACACACAGGCACAGCAGGAATAAGCGCTCCATTGTCTGTGTGAGTGTCTTTCTCTTCTTCCGTCTCTCTGTTCTGGCAATACTGATTGGGAAACAATAACTGTTAATCTGCTTTTGCTGTTTATCTTTCCTGTGTGTGTGTGTGTGTGTGTGTGGGTGGGTGTGGGTGGGCGTGGGTTGGGGGAGGGATGTCGGAGGGGGTGAGGGGGTGGGAAGACTGAAAGGGTAAGGTAAGGAGAATCATGCAAAGTCAATTGCTGTAACGAAAAAAACACCAGGAAGAGATGAAACACGAAGGAAGAAGGAAGAATATGCGATAAGAATGGAGGGATGAAGAACAAAGAATAAGAGATAACAAGCATGGAAGAAGGCAGAAATGAAGGAAATAGGAAGAAAAAAAAAGAGAAAGAGAGAGAGAGGGAATACATAGAAGGAAGAACCAACACACAAGTACAGTTTTAAATCATTGTGGACGGAGAAACATCACACAACACATGTCCGCACTCATAAACAGTTTGCTCTCTCACCACGACTATTTCCAAAGGCCACAGAGACGATTGGCCGGGTTATTAAGAGTGTTCCTCCTATTAATAATATAGAAATCTTATCAATCCGTCACTAGTACAAAACAAACACCCTTAAAAACCCGTGTGGCTTCAAGTACAGCCTTTTGAAAGTAGGAGTGACGCAGAGGTGTTTCAGAATATAGCCCATAGTCACAACATGGACGCAATCAACAAAAACAAAAACAACAGGAGCTAAAAGAAATGTGAAAAGCTTTACGTGATAGAAGGGAGAAATTGTTGTTGTGTGTGTGTATGTGTGTGTGTGGCCGTGAGGGACCAAGCGTGGGAAGACTGACTGGCAGGGTGGTGAGGGAGAAAGGCTGGGTGATTTTATTGGGTCAGGAGGAGGAGGAGGAGGAGGAGGAGGAGGAGGAGGAGGAGGAGGAGGAGGAGGAGGAGGAGGAGGAGGTGGAGGTGGAGGTGGAGGTGGTGAAAGAGAAGAAGGAAAAGGAAAAGAACAACAACAACAACAACAACAACAACAACAACAACAACAACAACAACAACAACAACAACAACAACAACAACAACAACAACAACAACAACCACAGGAGGAGGAGGAAGAGGAGGAGACCCGTTTGATATCCTGAGGTCCTTGCTTTCTTTTTCCTTCTTGTTTGTGTGTCTCCTTACTTTCCTACTTTCCTTACCTGATTTCACTCTGCAACTCCCTTCAACACACACACACACACACACACACACACACACACACACACACACACACACACATACACTGACACACCCACCCTCTCTCTCTCTTTCTCTCTCACCCTCCATCACCCTCCACCACCCACACACAAGCACAGAAACACTTAAGCTGAACATACCTGCATATCAGAGCCAGCATCCTACACACACACACACACACACACACACACACACACACACACACACACACACACACACACACACACACACACAACAGTAGCCACACACAGCTTCCCTCGGCCCTCCTGCTGCAGTGAGGCTTCGCGCTGCACAGACGCAAGGAAACACGCGAAAAACAATAGCAACGAGGGAGTGATAACGTGATACTGGCGCTATTGGAGGAGGGGGAGGAGGAGGAGGAGGAGGAGGAGGAGGAGGAGGAGGAGGAGGAGGATTATAGTGACGAAAAATCATGACGTGACTTTTGGTGCTGTACGTAATATAATATCGAGGAGGAGGAGGAGGAGGAGGAGGAGGAGGAGGAGGAGGAGGAGGAGGAGGAGGAGGAGGAGGAGGAGGAATACAAATCTTGCTGACAGAGACTTATACAAATGCAAATAAAGGAAAGTAAGTAAATAAATCAAAAGAAAGTAGAGAAATATTGAAAAAAAAAGATAACTGAAAAGAGGAAGACTGAGAGAAGATTAGAAATGGAGAAGGGAGAAAAGGAGGAGGAGAGGAGGTAGTGAGGTAGTGTGTGATGAATAAGAAGGACGGGAGAGGAAGAGGGATAGAGAAAGGAGAAGAGGAGGAGGAGAGAAGACGGTGCGTGGGGATAATTGGGGAGAAGAAGAGGGGAAGAGGAGGAAAGAGAGGAAAATAAGAGGAAAAGGGGAGGAGTTGGTAATGTGTGACCTGAAATGCATCAGACAGTAAACTATTATTAAACTCACAATATATTTCAAGGGATATTAACCTGAGTGTGTCAGTGTTGGCGTGTGGCACCTCCCTCACCTCTCACTCTCACTCTCCCTCTCTCTCTCTTACCTCTCACCTTGCCCTCACTCTCACCTCTCACTCTCACGTCTTTGTTTCTCCAGCCTCATTCTGCTGTAACCTCCTCAGTCGAGAGAGAGAGAGAGAGAGAGAGAGAGAGAGAGAGAGAGAGAGAGAGAGAGAGAGAGAGAGAGAGAGAGAGAGAGAGAGAGAGAGAGAGAGAGAGAGAGAGAGAGAGAGAGAGAGAGAGAGAGAGAGAGAGAGAATTAGACAGACTGACCAATAGATAGAAAGATAAAGACAAATAGATAGATATATAGATAGATAAATAAACACATAGATAAACAGATAGATAGATAACAGACTGACCAATAGACAAAAGATAAACAAACAGACACACACACACACTGACAATATCCAGAGACAAACAAACAGACAGACAGACAGACAGACAGACAGACAGAAAACCATCCTTTACTCCCATCCTTACGTCTCTCTTACCTCTGTTTGTTTTCCCCCACCTTCACTCCCTCACATCCTCCCCAGCGTCCCCCCTGACCCCCCAGCAAAGCCACACCCTCGCCCAACCAACAGTCCTCACCTGACCTACATACTGTTAATTAAAGCTTCCAGCGACTGCCTACCTGGTCACATCTATTGAAAGGTATGATTGGAACCTTCTCTCTCTCTCTCTCTCTCTCTCTCTCTCTCTCTCTCTCTCTCTCTCTCTCTCTCTCTCTCTCTCTCTCTCTCTACGCTACTGACTTTTCTTTAATTTCTATCTCCACTTTATTATTTTTTTAGCCTCTCTTCTTTTCTCCTTTTCCCTCTTCTTTTCTACTGCATCTTCTTGTTTTTCCTTCGTATCTCCGCTCATTGTTTCCTCTCTCTCTCTCTCTCTCTCTCTCTCTCTCTCTCTCTCTCTCTCTCTCTCTCTCTCTCTCTCTCTCTCTCTCTCTCTCTCTCTCTCCTTTATGTTTACCTCCTTGACCTCATTCTCCAATTTATCTCCTCTCCTCTCTTATTAAAATTTCAAGAGAAGGTAAATTTATTGTAAGCATTTAGAGGTCAGGAGCTGCCTTGTGTAAATAGCCCAGCCTTCTGTGGTCTTATTCTTCTATGTTATTGTGTTTCTTATTCCCCTCTCGTATCCTTCTCTTCCTTTCCTCTATCTGATAATGTTGGTAATATGATCTGCTATAGTTAACTTCTCGTTCTCCCTGTCCAAATCTCAGTGTTACTACCCTTCCTTGCTTACCATCTAACCTTCCGTTCCTTCCCATCTATCTCCTAATATACTACTAGTTACGCTGCCTTCCTTCCCATTCATCTCTCAATACCCTTCTTTAATACTCTTCCTTTCTCCCCATCCAACCTTCCCTTCTTCCTCACCCATCTCTCAGCCCCTTCCTTCCCTTACTCCCCAGACACTTTCCAACATTAGTTCCTGCCCTCCCCTCAATTCCCCATTCCCCACCCATCTCCTAATGTTAGTACCCTCCCTCACTCACTCCCTCCCTTCCTCATCACCCCAAAAAACACACTCCTATAATGCAACCTCACCAAACGTGCCTCTTCCACCAAACCCTGGGATATTAGTGAGCAAGTGGCAACATCATCATCAGCACCACCACCATCTGTACCATCATCCGTACCATTATCATCTTTGTAAGCCTCGAGAGACGAACTTAGTTAAAACCTCGAGATCTATTCAGAGGTGATATCAAGTCATGTAAACTCATTCCCTTTCGTAACTGCACGTGTCACTGTGGCTGGCTGGCTGGCTAATAACCCTGCATCTTTATTCCCCGCAGTGGTGGCGCCAACATGTGCCTGGTGATGTTTAAAGGGACTAGCGTGAGGAACTGTAGTGACTTGTAATTAGGTTAGTTATAATCCGCGAGGTGTGGCTTGCATGGTGACGTCACTAGTAAGGTTATGTGTGTTGTGTGTGTGTGTGTGTGTGTGTGTGTGTGTGTGTGTGTGTGTGTGTGTGTGTGTGTGTGTGTGTGTGTGTGTGTGTGTGTGTGTGTGTGTGTGTGTGTGTGTGTGTGTGTGTGTGTGTGTGTGTGTGTGTGAGGTTTTGTTTCTATACTGGATTGTGTGTTTGAGAGAGAAGAGGGCAATGAAATGAAGGAAATAATTAAGACAGGAAGAAATGGAGAAAGAGAAAAGATAAATAAAAAGGAAGAAAATATATATAAAAACAAAGACAGGTGAAGAGAAAAAGAGAAGCAGAAGCCATAAAGCAAGAAAACAAGTTAAGAAACAACTTTAAAAGAAGCAAAAGCCTTTGTTAAATATGGTAACTGCAAATACAAATAAGAAGATACAGAATACTAACTGTAAGTAGATCAAAGGATGAAGAAAACTTAGAACTACAAAAGATGGATTAACTTTCCCAACACGCCTTGTAATCCCCAAAAAAGCCTCAACGCCACGGAGAGTTAAAGAGCAAGAGTAATGGATTCACGGTCACGTACACCCACTTAACAGATTACACAAGTTACATGAAAAAGAAAAAACAACTAACTGGAATTTAAATGAAAGATCGGGAATATTTGTGAAAAATACCCAAAATAAATACAGAGAGACAGTATTTTGGCTTTATTACTCGGAAAATAAGCAAAAAGAGTTTCAAAGTATTAGGAATTGTTGTTGTTGTTGTTGTTGTTGTTGTTGTTGTTGTTGTTGTGTGTGTGTGTGTGTGTGTGTGTGTGTGTGTGTGTGTGTGTGTGTGTGTGTGTGTGTGTGTGTGTGTGTGTGTGTGTGTGTGTGTGTGTGTGTGTGTGTGTGTGTGTGTGTGTGTGTGTGTGTTTACTGGTATACTTATTGATGTGTGACGAATAGAAGCATAACAGCGCCTCACACAAGTACAGGAAAAGTGTCTTGAAGCCTTTTGAAACAACTCAGGTCAAAGAAGGAAACACAGAAGCAAGGGAGGGGGGACATCATGGAAAAAAAAAACCCGTTAAATAATACTTCTCCCGCCCTTGAAAACGGTTCTTACGGACAAGGTGACGCACAACACAGATTCCACATCACGAGAATTCTGCACCCACTCCTTGCTTCCGTAATGGGCCATGACAGAGCAGCCTCGCCCAGACCGGCCCCGCCACGCCCCGCCCGCCACGCCCGTCCCGCCTCTCCACCTTCACAGCCTCCGCCACATGACTCAAAATCCGCTTGTCCAACGCCAGTACTTCCTCCCTGCGGCCTGACGGGGGGATAGCACTGTCTGGATATGGCAGGCAAACAGTGTGACGGAGTAGTACTGGTAGTAGTAGTAGCAGTAGTAGTAGTAGTAGTAGTAGTAGTAGTAGTAGTAGTAGTAGTAGTAGTAGTAGTAGTAGTAGTAGTAGTAGTAGTTGTTGTTGTTGTTGTTGTTGTTGTTGTTGTTTTAAAGATAAACTCTCTCTTTCTCTCTCTCTCTCTCTCTCTCTCTCTCTCTCTCTCTCTCTCTCTCTCTCTCTCTCTCTCTCTCTCTCTCTCTCTTTCACTGTCTGTCTCTCTCTTAATGCCCTAAATTTAACACAGTAACTTTCTTCCCAATCCACAGACTCTCTGATCTCTTCTCTCCCCCTCCTCCTCCTCCTCCTCCTCCTCCATGGCCGTCACAGGAAGTGGCTAATAGCAGGGTTCATGTCGGTGTTACCTCCCGCAGGTAGAGGAGGAGGAGGAGGAGGAGGAGGAGGAGGAGGAGGAGGAGGAGGAGGAGGAGGAGGAGGAGGAGGAGGAGGTTTGGTGGAGAAAAGTACTGTTAATGGAAGAATATAAACTTTCACTCCAATAACGAGAGAGAGAGAGAGAGAGAGAGAGAGAGAGAGAGAGAGAGAGAGAGAGAGAGAGAGAGAGAGAGAGAGAGAGAGAGAGAGAGAGAGAGAGAGAGAGAGAGAGAGACGCAGTAATTTCAAAACAATTTTCTCTTTATAGAAAAAAAATGAGAAAGAAAGTCAATAAGAGAGAAAGAGACAAAAAAAATATGAAGAAAGAGGGAATAAACGAGAAAACAAGAAAGGGAGGAACAAAGAAAGGAGAGATGGAGTGAATGTGATACACAAACAAAAGAATAAACAAAAAGTAAATAAACATATCATTAACACCTGAAATTACTGTAAAATTGTAAGAAATTAAGGAAAAAAGTTACATTTTATAATGAATCCTAATAATTATGTTTTCTCTTACATCTGATTTTACTCTCTCTCTCTCTCTCTCTCTCTCTCTCTCTCTCTCTCTCTCTCTGATCTCCTACACTGTTCTTTCTCCTCCTATTCCTTCTTCTATAGTTTCCTTTTCTTCCTAGCCTTTCATGTCTTCACTTCTCATCTGTCTTCTCTCTTTTCTTCTCCTTCTCCTCCTCCTCCACCTCTTCCACCATAGTCAAATTTCCCACCTTTTCTTTAATTTCTAGTACCATACATCTTGCTTCCATTATCATCAGCTGCCTCCTCCTCCTCCTCCTCCTCCTCCTCCTCCTCCTCCTCCTCCTCCTCCTCCTCTTCTTCCTCATCTTCCTCCTTCTTCTTATCCATCCTCTTCCACAAACTTCTATCTTTTTTTCCTAGTACAACACACCTTACTCCTCCCCCTCTTCTTCCTTTTCCTCATCATCTTCCTTCTTCTCTTCCAAGTTCCCTCTTTGTTTTTTTTTTTCCTAGTATCAGATACCTTACCACCACCACCACCACCACCACTCCCACCACCACCACCACCACCTCCTCCTCTTCATGCCCTGCAGCAAGGTAGCAGCCAGCCAGACAGCCAGCCAGCCCCCCCAGTCCCCACCACCTTAACTAGGAAGCATTATTACCAGATCCCACCGTCTCCTACCCTTGTCCCTGACCCTCGGGGTTGGCAACACTGCGACGAGGAACTGCAGGGTATCTTGAGGGTCTAAATGACTTCCTCTTGAACACACGATACCATGCACACGAGGAGGAAGAAGAGAAGAGGAGGGGGGGAAGAGGAAAGGAAAATAGTGTTGTCGTGATGTGTTTAGTAATGTTTTTTTCTTGGAATGACCTTGTGTGTGTGTGTGTGTGTGTGTGTGTGTGTGTGTGTGTGTGTGTGTGTGTGTGTGTGTGTGTGTAAGTTAGTCTTCTAAATACTCTTTTAAAAACAGTCAGTCAGTCAGTTAGTCAATCATTTAATCAGCCACTCAACCAGTTATTCACTAAATCAGTCAGTCAGTCAGTCAGTAAGTCAGTCAGTCAGTCAGTCAGTCAGTCAGTCAGTCAGTCAGTCAGTCAGCCAGTAAGAAAATCCGTCATACAGTCAATTTGCACATCAGTTAATCAGCCACTCAATGAACTGACAGCAAAAACAAGTGCTAAGACTGACTGAAACACAACAACCACAACAACAACAATCAGAACGTCAGCATGAATAGATGACAAAGATGAAAAGACACACCCATTAAAATTACTATCCATTACAGTCATTACTAATCACTACACTGAATGGATAGACAAAAGAGGCAAACACACACACACACACACACACACACACACACACACACACAAGAAAAACATTTAAAAACATACTAATAATGAGAAATATGGGGACAAAACAGGTTAACATAGTACAAAAATAAACTGATCAGTAAAAATATTTAAAAAAATCAAGGATATTTTCACGCCTAATTGATTATTAAAGAACACGAAGCTGATTGGACGAAAAATGGTACCATATGGTTGTGATTGGTACAAAGATAAACCAATGAAGGAGAAGGGATGATGCTTTTTAACCCCCTCTACCCTTCAACACCCCTCTCCCTCTCTCACCCCTACCTAATGGTCCAATATGTCAGTCACACTCTCTCCCTTCCCTCCCCTCCCCTCACCATTACGTAACGTGCTCAATACCATCACTATCACCACAATCACCATCACTATCACCATTCCAGCTATTAACTCCACCATCACCAGAACCAAGTGAAGTACTATCACCCTTATCACCTTCACTACTATCATCATCAGCGCCACCATCCCATGCTCATCCTTCTCACCATTAAGACCACGAGCATCACCATCAATCACCATCATCATCACCATTACCATCATAATACTCTCACGTTTCTCACCATCACCACCACCATCACCACCACCACCACTACCACTACCGCTACCATCAGTACCTCTCTCTCCATTTTTCCTCAGCATTTCTCATAGTAAATATTGTCACAGCTTCCTTTCTCTCCCTTCCCTCCATTCCTCCAGTCCCTTCCCCCCTCCCTCCCTTCCCTCCTTTCCCTTCTCCCGCATTCCGTGTGTGAGTACCTTTCTATTGACCCAAATGTTTGCTTGGCTTACCTATCCTGCCTCTCCCTCTTCTCCCTTCCTCTCCCTTACCTAACTCTCCCTTCCACACCTCTCCCAAGTCCTTCCTTCCTTATTTTTTTCATCCTTTTCTATTTCATTTCTTTCCTCTCTTCCATTTTCTCTCTGTTTATGTTTCTTGCTTTCCTCTGTCTCTTTTCTCTCCTATTTCTTCTCTTATCTCTTCCTCTTCTTCTTCTTCTTCCTCCTCCTCCTTCTCCTCCTCCTCCTCCTCCTCGTCCATCCTCAATAACTACGTAACTAATGCTCTTCTCTCCTTCACTCCCCCTCTCCTCGTCCTCCTCATCCCTCCAGCACACTTCTCTCTTCCTTCTCTCTCCTCTCCACCTCCTCTCTGTCCCCTACCACCCAAGCCACACGACAGGGACCACCACCACCTCCTCTTCCTCCTCTTCCCCTCTCCTTCTCAACACCTACACCACAATCACAAGAAGAAGAAGAAGAAGATGGTGATGATGATAATGATAATGAAGAAGAACAAGAAGAAAGATTAGAACAAGAATAACAAGAATAAGAGGAAGAACAAGAACAAGAACAAAAAACGGATCAATTTATTTATTTATTTACTTATTTATTTATTTATTTCAAGAACAGGATATACAAGTTTGTTCTTATTCACACAATAATACTTTCCTCAAATGAATTAAGTAGAATCAAGTACAAGGATAATACCAAAACATTAACGCACGAAAAAATAAGTAACACAATAATGTCAAAGGAGCATGTGTGTGTGTGTGTGTGTGTGTGTGTGTGTGTGTGTGTGTGTGTGTGTGTGTGTGTGTGTGTGTGTGTGTGTGTGTGTGTGTGTGTGTATGGGTTGTGAGGGGATTTTGTGGTCAACTCTTCAAGGCCAGAGAGAGAGAGAGAGAGAGAGAGAGAGAGAGAGAGAGAGAGAGAGAGAGAGAGAGAGAGAGAGAGAGAGAGAGAGAGAGAGAGAGAGAGAGAGAGAGAGAGAGAGAGAGTTTTGTCTGCCAATCTACATAATACATACATACATACATACACACACACACACACACACACACACACTGTCTTGACCTCATACGGGCAGGACGTGTGACCTTGGCGCTCTCGAGCAGCCTCGGCCTACTTGTTGGCCTTCCCCGCCCCCTAGTGATAGTGACCTCAGTTTGTTTTGTTTTTTTACTTTTCTGTTTTCAACTTTTAGCGTTTAGTTTGAGGCTCGATCTGGTGGGATTGTTGTTTTTGTGAACACTTGTAGCGAATGCGTGTGATACATAAAGAAAATGAGTGCTTCAGTGCAAACATACGAACGCAATTACCTCCTGCGTCGTAGACGAGGATCTGGGTACCCGCCACCCAACGTGATACAGTGCCTTAAGTCCTTAAAACTATTTCGAAACCGTGGATCGAGAGGAGGCAAAGTGTGGTGCGTCCCATCAAGGTAGTGACCTCCAGTGCCAGAGACGACCGCAGGGTGGAGAAGAGGGAATACAAACACTTTGAGGTGCCGAGAACGTGGTATAGTCTTCCCTCACTCCTCTTATTTAATGCAACGTCTCTGGCCAACAAGATGGACGAAGTGATTGTGACGGTGAGATCTACTTGTGCGGACATTGTGGCGGTTACTGAGGCGTGGCAGATTGTTCCTGAGGTGTGCACGATGCAGGACTACCAGCTATACCATCACCTCAGGTCAGGGCGCAGGGGGAGTGGCCGTCTTCTGCCGCTCTGCCCTCAGCCCCTCACACCTCCCTGTCGATATTCCTGCCGGTGTGGAGGCCCTGTGGGTGAGAGTCACGCCCCCTCCCATCCCAACAACACGGCCTCCATCATAGTCTGCGTCGTGTACCACCCCCCACGAGCCGCCACTGCACAGTTGCTCACCGCTCACATCATCAACACTGCTGATGCCCTGAGGGTGAGGTATCCTGCTGCCAAGCTGGTCATCTGTGGGGACTTTAACAGATTAGATATCAACGATATCCTACACCAGCTACACCTCACCCAGATCGTGGACTTCCCCACCCACCAGCAAGCCATCCTCGACCTTATCCTCACAGACCTGGGCCAGCAGTACTCGCCACCCAAGCCGCTGCCTCCCATGGGACGGAGCACCCACCTCTCCATACTGTGGTCACCCACACCCACCACCTCGACCCCCCGGTCAGCTGTCACCAGGACCCACCGCCCCATGCCTGACTCAGCCATGAGGGAGTTTGGGCAGTGGGTGACACAACACCCGTGGACCGAGGTGCTGGATGAGGAGGACGTCCACTTTAAAATGGCAAAACTACGTCGCCACTACTACAGCAGCCTTCCACCACTACTTCCCAGCCAAGAGCGTCACAACGCACCCGTCTGATGCTCCCTGGATGACGCCCCCGCATTAAAAGACTCATGCGTCAGCGGACCTGGGCGTTCCACTCCTGCCCGGTCCTTTACAGGAAACTAAGAAACAGAGTAATCAGGGAGATTAAGAATGCAAAGGCAAGCTATTACCCAGACAAAATACACCACCTCAAGCTGACCAACAACAGACAGTGGTACGCTAAGATCAAAGCTTTGTGTGGCTTAAAAAAGCACACTTCATCCCTTCCTTGCAACCTCACACCTTCCTGCTAATCTCGCGGCTCAGGAGATGAACGATCACTTTGCTGCTATCTGTCAAACCTTTCCTCCCCTCCACACCACTCCGCTTCCTGCCTATCTGCCCGCTCCCTCCCCTCCACACACTGTCCAGGCGATGGATGTTTTTAAGAGAATACTTAAATTTAAACCAAGATCCACCACACCCACTGACCTTCCTATAAAAATTTACAAGGAATTTGCTGTAGAGCTAGCAACACCGCTATGCTCCATAATAAACGCCTCACTCTCCCAACACTCTTGCCCCGCGGACTGGAAGACATCTTATGTCACTCCCATCCCCAAAACTTCCAGTCCTCAGTCACTCAATGACCTCAGGCCAGTCTCTATCACCCCCATCCCTAGCCTTATTTGTGAAGATTTTGTATATGACTGGGCATACACCAAAATTTGTAACAACCGTGGATATCAGACAATTCGGAAATATTAAAGCCACCTCCACCTCACATTACCTGACCCAGCTTCCTTGAATTCATCCACAGCCCACCTGGACAAGCGAAACACCTCTCTAGCTGTTGCTTTTGTCGACTTCAAAAAAAGCCTTTGATCTAGTTGATCACACTGTTGTCATCAGCAAGGCAGTAAGTCTGGGTCTCCCTCCTAATCTGATAGCGTGGCTAGCCGACTTCCTCACAGGGAGACGTCAGGCCGTTCGCTATCAGGGCTCTGTCTCTAATTTCCAACAGCTGACATGTGGAGTCCCCCAGGGGGACCAAGATGGGTCCTCTATGCTTCCCTCCTCCTCATCAACGACGCCCTCACCGACACCCCCCATCGCTGG
>NC_087170.1:15043994-15063994 GCF_035594125.1 Scylla paramamosain | reverse complement strand
CAACATCACCAGTATTGTCACATCATCATAATCACTAGTAACATCACCATCATCACCAGTTATCATCACTACACATCAGTAACGCAGCATCCACCAGCAGATCTCTCCGTAAAACACTTATAAACACATAAAACAGGAACATAACCACTTTCTCTCTCTCCACACACACACACACACACGTCATCTACACCTCAACTCATCCACCCTCTCCACCTCCACTAACTGCTTCCACTTCACGCCTGCCTGTTCGCGCCACTCCCACACTCGCACCTCATTCCCACGCTGTGTCCTCATACTCCCACACCAGTCCCCTTATGACAGACTCACCCCTGGACATGTTACCCTTTACACGTTCTCCCCTGTGGATGTATTTAATAGTTGCGAGAAGGAAATGCTGGGTGAAAGCAGTTTTGGTTCTGGTTTAGGTCAGGTTAGGTTAGGTTAGGTCAGGTCAGGTTAGGTTAGGTTAGGTTAGGTTAGGTTAGGTTAGGTTTGGTTAAGTTACGTAAAGTTAAGTTATGTTAAGTTAAGTTAGGTTATGTTAAATGGCTGAATGAATTAGGAAGGGAGAATTATTTTTTTTATTTTTTTTTATTTCTTTATTTATTTATTCATTTTATTTATTTATTTATTTATTTATCTATTTATTTATTTATTTATTTATTGTCCAGGAAGGGAAGATGTATACAAAAGGAAAAACGTCAGGATGATGCCAAGATATGTTAAGGTTCCGTTAGGTCAAGTTGGGTTAATAATTAAATAAATACTCGCAAGCAATGAGAGGCGACAGGAGTATGTGGGGAGGAGGAGAAGGAGGAAGTAAACAGGAGATGAATCTACCCGGCTGGAGGCAAGAGAGGAAGAATTAAGAGAAGGTTTGTGGATGCAGTGAAAGAAGACATGCTTGTATGCGAGTGACTGAGGTGGCTTGGGCGTCAGAAGGAGATATAAAGTTTATGTGGGGAAGAGAATGCAGGAGAAAGAGTTAAAGACCAGACAGAATGTTAAAGGATGCAATGAAAGAAGACAAGCTTATAATTTGTGTGACTGAGGAGAGAGAGAGAGAGAGAGAGAGAGAGAGAGAGAGAGAGAGAGAGAGAGAGAGAGAGAGAGAGAGAGAGAGAGAGAGAGAGAGAGAGAGAGAGAGAGAGAGAGAGAGAGAGAGAGAAAGAGAGAATTATGTACGTAGGAGGATGCAGAAAATGTATCCACCAAGCAAGAGAGAGGAAAACCAGAGAGAAGCTGATGGACGCAATGAAAGAGGAAGAGACGCTTATAATGGAAGTGACTGAAGGAGGCGCAGAAGACCGAACGTATTGGAGAAAGTTGATCTGCTTTACCGGAACAAGAAATAAACGAAAGGGAAATGTCTGTAGATGAAAAGCAAAGAAATTGTTAACTGCATCCCTATTCACGTCCCTTAAACCCCAAATATTCCTATAGACATCCCTAAGCTTGCCTGCCCCCTCCCCCCCCCCCCGCTAAACCTCTCAACAGTTCGGCTCCCACTCTCCCTCTCTCACAGCTAGGCAGGCAGGAGGGAGTGACTGGGGAGGGAGAGGGAGGGGGAGGTGAGGTACTGGGTCTGACCGCTAGTCTTTTGTCACCCGTTTTTTGCCTTCTTTTGTTCCTTGTCGCGTATTCTTCTTATTCTTTTAATTTATCGTCGTGTTTTCTTTTTATTATTCTTATATTCGTATTCACACTTTAGTTCACAATCATCGTTTTTTTTTCGTTTTTTTTTCTTTTCTTCTGTCAGTTATTATCTTTTTTTTTTCTTCTTCTTCTTTTGCTCTTCTTCACATTTCTCTTGGCTATTTTTATAAAGAACAATGTCATAAGAGCTTACACACATACACACACACACAGACACACACAATATACCTCCTCCCTTCCCCTCCCCCCCACACAACACACAGAAACACATAAGCCAACAAATTAAAGAAACATAATAGAGAGAGAGAGAGAGAGAGAGAGAGAGAGAGAGAGAGAGAGAGAGAGAGAGAGAGAGAGAGAGAGAGAGAGAGAAAACAACACAAACTTTGCGAAACATATGACCTTCTCTGTCTCTCTTACTTTCTTCTCCTTCTCTTCCCCCTCTCTCTCTCTCTCTCTTCCACACCACCCCCCACTAACACCCTGCCACACTATACCGCACCGCCGCCACGGGACCGCAGCGCTGGGTAAACATTGGAAGGAGCGAACGAGCGGAACAGAGAGAGATGCCTTACCGTTCTGCTGTGTTGCTCGGCGGGGATTTCAATGCGGTACCCGGTAGTGATCTCATCTGGAAAGAGAAAAGACTTTATTTGAGTGTTGAATGCGGTGATTGTGAAGGTGGGGCGGGGTGGTCAGGGCGGGGTGGTGAGGGTGGGGCGGTGGTAGGTTTGTGGTGGTGGTGGTGGTGGTGGTGGTGGTAAATATTTTTTTCTTTTCTTCTTTTCCTTGTTTTTTTTCTTGTTTATTTTTATCATGAAGGGCATTTTACGGTCAATGCTGCTGCTGCTACTACTACTACTACTACTACTACTACTACTACTACTACTGCTACTACTACTACTACTACTACTACTGCTGCTGCTGCTGCTGCTGCTGCTGCTGCTGCTGCTGCTGCTGCTGATGCTGATGTTGCTGCTGCTGTTGCTGCTACTACTATTACTACTACTACTACTACTACTACTGTAACTACAACAACAACAAAACAAGATAACAATAACAACAACAATAGCAACAACAACAGCTACTACTACTACTACTACTACTACTACTACTACTACTACTACTACTACTACTACTACTACCACACCACCATCACCACCACCACCACCACCACCCACCACTTACACTAACGGACCACAAACACAAATAAACAAACAAAAAACACGAGAACAAACAAGAAGACTAAATCAACACAAACAATGACAAGCCATACCAAAATAAAACAAACGAACAAACAAGCAATCAAACAAGGAAGGAGGAAATAAATAAACTAAAAGGAAAAAAAAAAGGATGAGGGAGAAATAGAGAGAAAGAGAACGAGCAAAAGGAGGAAGAAGAATGAAAGGAAACAAGTAAACTAGACTGAATGGAAAGAGAGAGAGAAAAAAAAAAGAGGAGATGGAGGTAGAGGGAGATACAGAGGGTGAAAAGGAAGGGAGATGAGAGAGGGAGAGGAGGAGAGAGGACGAAAGGAGAGGAGTAGGTATGCGGGAGATGCTGGAGGGGGTGAGAGAGGGGCAGGGGGGAGGCAAGGATGAGGCAACTCCTAACTTGTTTATCTTGGCAAGGTCGCCCTCCTCCTCCTCCTCCTCCTCCTCCTCCTCCTCCTCCTCCTCCTCCTCCTCCTCCTCCTCCTTCATCGCTTTTTCTTCCTGTCCCTTCTCTCCTATGCGGCCTCCTGTTGCTTCTACATGCTCTCCTCCTCCTCCTCCTCCTCCTCCTCCTCCTCCTCCTCCTGTAACTCCTACCAATAATATGTATTTTGCTTCTTCTTTCTCCTTCTCCTCCTCTTTCTCCTTCTTCCTGCTATCCATCTCTTATCCTCCTTGTCTTGTTCCCCCTTCTACATATTTTGCTCTTCCTCCTCCTCCTCTCCCGTTCACCTGTTTTTTCCTGCTCTTCATCCTCCAATTATTTATTTTTTAGTTTAATGCTCTTCCTGTTCCTCCTACAATATTTCTCTTCCCTTTACTGTCCTTCTTCCTCAACACACAGGAAACTGACACTTCTTTGACTAACCTTGTGGTGTTAGTAGTAGTAGTAGTAGTAGTAACATAAATTTTGTGCACCAAGAATAAGCTGTACACATAAAATAAATAAATAAATGAATAAATAAATAAATAAAACACACACACACACACACACACACACACACACACACACACACACACACACACACACACACACACACACACACACACACACACCTGAATAAACAAACACAACACGAATAATAATAATAATAATAATAATAATAATAATAATAATAATAATAATAATAATAATAATAATAATAATAATAATAATAATAATAACAATAAATTCAACAAGAGGTAAGTGCCACGCTAGATATACAACCACTTACAACACCTGCCTTACTATTCAATAATGGATGAATAAAAAAAAAAAAAAAAAAGAAAAAAAATCAACTATTAAACTCTCACATAACATTAGGCATCGATACAAAAAAAAAAAAAATAGAAATAATGAGAACAAAAAACACACACACACACACACACACACACAAAAAAAAAAAAAAACCTCAGATTGCATTACACTTGGCTGCATTACACGGCATGACACTACATTACTCGCGTTATCAGAGCGTGTCAAAGTCTTAATTCCAACGAGTGAGCTCAATACTCGCACCAGTCAGCCGGTAAAGCAAGTAAGCTAGTCATTCTGCCCATTAAGCCAGTTAGTCAGCCATTCAGCCAGTTAGTCAGTCAGCCATTCAGATAGCCAGGTAGCTTTCCAATTAGAACCAGTCAGCCTTAGGTCATTGATTATCTAGCCAGTCAGCCAGTCATCCAGTCAGCCAGTCAGCCAGTCAGCCAGTCAGCCAGTCAGGTAGTCTGTGAGCCTTCTAGATAGCCAGTTGTTTAGCCATCCAGATAGTGAGCCATCCAGATAGACAGTTTGTTAGCCAGCCAGCCAGCCAGCCAATCAGCCAGCCAGCCATCCAACTACTCAGTCAGCCATCCATTTACCCAATTACACAGTCACCCAGTCAACCAGCCATCCAGTCTGTTAGTCAGCCATCCAATTAGCCAACCATCCAATCAAGCAGTCAGCCAGCCAGTCATCCAACTAGTTAGTCTAACAACCATCTACCAAAACACCCATTCATCCATCCACCCACCCATCCAACCAGCTAGCCAGTCAAACAGCCAACCACTGAGTCAGACCACCACCACCACCACCATCACCTAATCTAGTCAGTCCCTTCTAGTCCCTCACAGTCCATCAGCCCTTCGCCCGGAGGCAGGTAGGGGCGGTCACTTTTCTACCTGGCCGCCACTCATTACCGGAGCAAGGTACTCCCCCAGCCACTGACCTGCCCTCAAGCTGCCCAAAAGCGAGTCAAGGTTCCTCACACACACACACACACACACACACACACACACACACACAGGTGTAGTACGGATTCACTTGCGCTGACGCAGGTAAGTAACTAAGGAGAGGAGGAGGAGGAGGAGGAGGAGGAGGAGGAGGAGGAGGAGGAGGAGGATGAGGAGATTTTCGACTAGATGCAACGGAACAAAAAATATAATAAATATTAAAAAAAAAGAAGTTAGATATCTGAGAGAGAGAGAGAGAGAGAGAGAGAGAGAGAGAGAGAGAGAGAGAGAGAGAGAGAGAGAGAGAGAGAGAGAGAGAGAGAGAGAGAGAGAGAGAGAGAGAATACGGATTACTAATGTCGAATGTAATAAATTCAAAACAGGTTATGAAAAAAAAGAAAAGAAAGAAAGAAAAAGAAAAAAAATATGGACTGATAGACAGGCAGACAGACAGACAGACAATGAGTTAGATAGGTAGATAGACAGGCAAACTGATAAATACACTTACAAAGAATAAAGAAAAGAAAAAGAAAGAGAGAAAAAGAAAAGAGAAATCACATGAAATTGTTTTGTAGTTATATCGAAAGTAAGAAATGCTCACCTCTCCCTCTCTCTCCCTCTCCCTCTCTCTCTCCCTCTCCCTCTCCCTCTCCCTCTCCCTACCTAACCTTCACCCTGGCCAGCCTGCTCTCCCTCAGGCCACCACACCTTCTCCTTCTCTCTCTCTCTCTCTCTCTCTCTCTCTCTCTCTCTCTCTCTCTCTCTCTCTCTCTCTCTCTCTCTCTCTCTCTCTTCTTCCTTAGGTCTCCTCTTTATCCATCTTCTCCTCCTCCTCCTCCTCTCCTCCTCTTCCTCCTCCTCCTCTTCCTGCATTGTTGGAGAGCCAGTGTTGGTCAGGAAGGAAGGCTAACAGTATTCTCAGCCTGCATCCTCTCTCTCTCTCTCTCTCTCTCTCTCTCTCTCTCTCTCTCTCTCTCTCTCTCTCTCTCTCTCTCTCTCTCTCTCTCTCTCCCTAAATACCTCCCTTATCCACTCTCCTATCTCCCTCTTCTCTTCTCCCTTACTTCCACCTCGCTATCTCCCAGTCCCGTCACATTCATCTAGTACGCCTCCTTTCGTCCACTTCCACCTCCTCCTCCACCTCCTAAATGCGTCATCCACTTCTATCTTCTTTTATATTGCTACTCCTCCTCCTCCTCTTCTTCTTCCTCCTCCTAAATACAACACACATCTTCCTATTCTTTCTTCTTCCTCTTTCATGTCGCTAGCCTTCCACCTCCTCCTCCTCTGGCTCCTCCACATATCTCCCCCTCCTTCCTCCTTCATATTGCCACCCTCCTCCTCCTCCTCCTCCTCCTCCTCCTCCTCCTCCTCACCAGGGTCAAGCAAGGCAGGATATAAGACAACGCTCTATATTTGGCACTTTAACAAGCTTCTTCTCCTCCTCCTCCTCCTCCTCCTCCTCCTCCTCCTCCTCCTCCTCCTCCTCCTCCTCCTGCCGCCCACACGCGCCGGCCACCCATGCACGCTGATGAGGAATGTTCATGGTGGAGATAATGGAGGAAAAATCTAATTACCTCCACTTCCACTGAGAATCTCCACCTCTTCGTTCATCCACGTTTTTTTTTTATATTAGGTTAGGTTAGATTAGGTTAGGTTAGGTTAGGTTGGGTTAGGTTAGGTTAGGTTAGGTTGGGTTAGGTTAGGTTAGGTTAGGTTAGTTATTTTTTTTTTTTTTGATAGGAAAGCTGGTCAAATATAAAAACAAGTAAATAATCAAACAAATGAATAAATAAATGAATTAAAAGTCCTTCCATAATTCATTACAAAAAAGGAATAAATAGGGAAGAAAAACATAAAGAGGAAAGCAAGAGGAGAAAGAAAAGAGGGAAGAAGGTAAAAGGTGATAAAATAAGGATGAGAGGGACATAGAAAAAAATACAAGACGAAAGGGAATGGAAGTAGGAGAGAAAAGTGGAGAGATAGAGAGAGGTGAAATACTAAATGGAGAGGGAGGGGAGAGCAGTGAGGGAAGGAAGAGGAGAAGGAAGAGTAAGAAGGAAAGGGAGAGGTGTTTATGATTATGTAGTGAAAGTCGAGAGAGAGAGAGAGAGAGAGAGAGAGAGAGAGAGAGAGAGAGAGAGAGAGAGAGAGAGAGAGAGAGAGAGAGAGAGAGAGAGAGAGAGAGAGAGGGGGGGTGAGGGAGAGAAGAAATCTGTAATACTAATCGACAGAAAAATGAAACAAAGAAAACAACAATAACAACATAACTTCTTGTCATGTAAACACACACACACACACACACACACACACACACACACACACACACACACACACACACACACACACACACACAGTTGCACCACAAAACACACCACCAACTCCTCTTCCTCATCACCACCACCACCACCACCACCACCACTATCACCACCAGGAAGAGTTCATAAATGGTGACGTCACGGCCAGGGTCGCGGTCACAAGAGAGAGAGGGAGAGGGAGAGAGAGAGGGTGAGGGATACTGACAGGTTATCAGGCACGAGGCAACAGTTAAGAGAGAGAGAGAGAGAGAGAGAGAGAGAGAGAGAGAGAGAGAGAGAGAGAGAGAGAGAGAGAGAGAGAGAGAGAGAGAGAGAGAGAGAGAGAGATTCGTCCTTCAAACGCCCTTGTTCACTTTACCCTCCTCCCCCTCCCCTTCTACTCCCTCCCTCCCTCCCTTCATCCATCTCTCTCAGTACCTCCCTCCCTCCCTCCCTCCACCCTCCCTTCCTCCCTCCACCTGTTAGGCCGACTGAAGGAAGACAAACGGAGAAGAAAACATGAAACTGGAAGGAAAAAAAACAGGAAAACTTGAAAGAAAAACGGGAACTTAACGAAAACAAAAGAAAAAAGCAGGAAAACAGTAAAGATCAAGATTATTAGGATTGTGAAACTGAACCAGAGAGAGAGAGAGAGAGAGAGAGAGAGAGAGAGAGAGAGAGAGAGAGAGAGAGAGAGAATGAGTCAGAAGGAAGCGTTACCATCGTCAGTATCATCTAGTCAGTATGCAAGACACTGCTCTCCCTTACCTCTCTCCCTCCCTCTCCATCACGCTGTCTCCCCCACTGTTCATCTCTTGCCTCTACAGGAGTTACATAAATGCTCTCTTACTCTATGGACTCACTCACTCTTGAATGAAGTAAATAAGCTTGTCTAACCTAACCTAACCTAACCTAACGTAACCTAATCTAACCTAACATAACCTAATCTAACCTAACGTAACCTAACCTAAGCTAACGTTACTTAACCTAATTAAATCTAGCTTAACTTACGCTAATTTAATCTAAACTAATCTAACGTATTTAAATTTAATCTAACCTAACCTATACTAATGGAATTTAAATTAACAACCTATTTTTCGGCCTAACCCAACCTTACGTAACCTAACCTAACCTGAGCTAACTAAACTAATCCTATTTTGCCTAATTTAACCTAACCTAATCTTACTTTGCCTTACCTTTCCCTACGTTATCTAACCTAGCCTTAGCTAACCTAACCTAACCTAACCTAACCTTAGCTAACCTAACCTAACATAACCTAACCTAACCTAACCTAACCTTAGCTAACCTAACCTAACATAACCTAACCTAACCTAACCTAACCTTAGCTAACCTAACATAACCTAACCTAACCTAACCTAACCTTAGCTAACCTAACCTAACATAACCTAACCTAACCTAACCTAACCTAATCTTACTTTGCCTTACCTTTCCCTACGTTATCTAACCTAACCTAACCTAACCTAACCTAACCTTAGCTAACCTAACCTAACCTAACCTAACCTTAGCTAACCTAACCTAACATAACCTAACCTAACCTAACCTTAGCTAACGTAACCTAACATAACCTAACCTAACCTAACCTTAGCTAACCTAACATAACCTAACCTAACCTAACCTTAGCTAACGTAACCTAACATAACCTAACCTAACCTAACCTAACCTTAGCTAACCTAACCTAACATAACCTAACCTAACCTTAGCTAACCTAACCTAACCTAACCTAACCTTAGCTAACCTAACCTAACCTAACCTAACCTAACCTAACATAACATAACCTAACCTAACCAAAGATAAAAACAAAAACAATCATAAACTAACCTAACCTAACCTAATAACCTAACCATACGAGTTAGGCAATAAACACTTTCTTCAACTTTCCACCTTGCTTTGTATGTGACCTGTCTCCCGCCCTACATCGTGCCGACCTTACAGAGAGCCAGCGGTGACCTCAAGCAATAGCACACAAGGTCAGTGAAGCGAGGAAGGGAAGAAGCGAGGGCAGTGAAAAGAGACACAAGGAAACACGAAGGAGGAACTAACAGCAGCAGATTTGTTGGCCCTGACACTGAATAGTAAAAGATGAGTGGAAAGAGAGAGAGAGAGAGAGAGAGAGAGAGAGAGAGAGAGAGAGAGAGAGAGAGAGAGAGAGAGAGAGAGAGAGAGAGAGAGAGAGAGAGAGAGAGAGAGAGAGAGAGAGAGAGAGAGAGAGAGAGAGAGAGAGAGAGAGAGAGAGAGAGAGAGAGAGAGAGAGAGAGAGTAGTAGTAGTAGTAGTAGTAGTAGTAGTAGTAGTAGTAGTAGTAGTAGTAGTAGTAGTAGTAGTAGTAGTAGTAGTAGTAGTAGAAGTAGTAGTAGTAGTAGTAGTAGTAGTAGTAGTAGTAGTAGTAGTAGTAGTAGTAGTAGTAGTAGTAGTAGTAGTAGTAGTAGCAGCAGTAGTAGCAGTAGTAGTAGTAGCAGCACCAGGAGAACCTTAATAACACGAGAAAAAAAAATAAAGAAAAGAAAAAATTAACGAAAATTCCAATAAAAAAAAAAATGTCAACCTTGAAAAGCGAAAACAGTACAAAACAATTAGAGTGAAAACGGCGCCTTGAAAACAACACAGCCAAGAAACACAGTCAAGGGAACAGGCTTTATCATTACCGTCATTGCTATTATTACCATCATTGCTCATACTCAGCAGCGAGGGAAGCGAGAGGAAAAACTGGAGGAAAAAAAAAAAAAAAGTGGAGAGATGAAGAGAAGAGTGAGAGAAGTTAAAGGAGAGACAGGAAATTGGAGAAGAGATTAGAGGAAAGACAGAAAGAAGAAAGAAGAGAAGAAACGAAATGAACGAAGAGAAATGGAAATAAGGAAAAAACTGTGAGAAACAAGAAAAATAAATCAGGAGGAGGGAAAGGGAAAGATAAAAGAAAAAAAATGAAGGGAAAGAGAAAAATCGAAGAAACAGAAGAAAATAAAAATGGAGAAATTGAGAGAAAGAGGGAGAAGAAACTGAAGAGAAATGACAGAGACGAGAGAATGAAGGGAGAGACACAGAAGAAAGATAATACATTGAAAAATGAAAGAGAAATAGAAGAAAACAAGAAGAAAGATAAGAAAGGAGGAAATAATGAAGAGACACAGAGGAAAGGCAAGGTGAAGAAAAACAAATAGGAAGAGGAGAAAAACAAGAGGAAGTGGAGGAAAGGAGAAGAGAAGGAGGAAAGAACTCCATCCACACTCCACTGGCCTCACCTCACCTGTTCCTTCCCTCCAGTGACCAGCAGGTGGAGGGAGAAACAAGGAGGGAAGGAGGAGGAGGGGAGAGGTGAAAGGGGGAAGGGAAGGAGGGAAGGAGGGAGGAAAGGATGAATATTTGAATAATTATTACGATCCAGGTGCGTGATAAGTGAACCATGAATGAAGGTGAAAGGGTTGGGAAGGTGAGTCAGCCAGGGATGGGAACACATAACATAATAACGTAAGAAAATAAAGATTGGTGCAAGAACCCATCAAACCTACACGTGGCAGTCCATTTACTCGTACAAAATATGCTTACCTATTTCCACCTATCATCCTCACTGACTGATGTGTCTACTCTTCTTTTTAAGCTTGTAACATAATAAAAAAATAAAAAAAACATAAATAAATAAGGGAAGCTGCAAGAAGCCATCAGACCTACACGTGGCAGTCCCTGTATGAAATATGCCTATCTATTTCCACCTATCATCCCCATCCATAAATTTGTCTAATCCTCCTTCAACGTGAGATCATAAGAACAGTGCGGAAAGCTGCAAGAAAGTAATAATGATAGACAGGAAATGAAGATGGAATAAAGTGAACGTAAATACGAAGTTAAGTGAATAAGATCATAAAGAGCGAAACAGGAGGAAGAGAAGGGTGAAAAAAGTAATGGTGTTCTGGAAAAAGGAAAAAAAAAATATGTAACGGAAAAATAAATACGAAATTGTGAATCTAAATGTGGAAACTGAAAGAGAGGAAAAATATGGTAGTGTGAAAAAGAAAGATTTTAAAAAGGAAATAAATAAAAGAACTGACACATATGATGCAATAAACGTAAAAGATGAAAATGAAATAAGAAAAGAAAACAAGAGAGACTGAAACAGATGGAGATTTAATAAGGACCAAATGACAAAAAAAAATATCTGATAAAGTTTAAATACACAGAAGATAAGATATATAAAAAAAATATATATAGGATAAAAAAAAAAGAGAAAGGAAAACGCAAACCAATAAAAGGAAAAAAATAGAAAAAAATAAGAAAATGAAAGTAAATGAGAAGCTGAAAAGGAGAAAGACGAAAAGAAAAACAGAGTAAGAAAAAAATAGAAGTCAACGAAATAAAAAAAAAAAACAAGATAAAAGAGAACCAGATTACTGACAAAAAAAAAAACTCCCCAAAAATATATAAACAAAAAAAAAAAAATCAAAGCAGGAAAAGGAGAGAGAAAACAAAACAAAACGCACACAAAAGAATAAATAAAAACACAACAAACAAGGGTACAAAATTAGAAAACGGAGGAGGATGTCAGGGTGATGAGGGTGAAAGTAAGAAGTGAACAGCAGGGTGCGTCGTTTTTAGGGTGCCAGGGAGAAGGAAGAAGAAAGAGAGAGGAAGAGAGAGAGAGATACGATATGAAGGACCGCAGGTGTGGAAGGAAGGGATGTCAGGGTGAAGGGCAGGTGTCAGAAGGATGTCAGGGCGGTGTCAGGTGTGGGATTAAAACATCATGTATGAGACACGAGGGGATGTAGGGTGAAGGATGAGGGAGGGAATGCTACAGTTTGTTAGGAAGGAGGTACGGTATAAAGAATCAGGTGTAAGTCTAATAAGTAACATATAGGTGTATTTTAAAGATGAGTGTAATAAGTGCACATTGAAAAGATATATACAGTAGGGCAGTCAGTATAAGGTATCAAGCATCAGGTATAAGTAGAAGGGAAAGTCAGAGAGTCACTTAAGTATACATATGCATTACTAAGGAACTAAAATGCGTATCTGTACCTAAACCTTCGCTGTATAAGGGTATAAGTGACACAAGGTAAGGCAAGGTAAGAAAAGATCAGTATAAGGGTACGTGTGTGTGTGTGTGTGTGTGTGTGTGTGTGTGTGTGTGTGTGTGTGTGTGTGTGTGTGTGTGTGTGTGTGTGTGAGTCACTACCTTTACCTTCACTACATTCCTTCCCGCTCACCTCTACGACTATCGCGGCCTTTAAAAACAGTCTGGGTCGTTCCGGGAGTAGAAGTGAAACAGTCGTATATATGTATGTATGTATGTATGTATGTATGTATGTATGTATGTCGATATGTTTGTAGTATGTTTTGTTCGTTTTTATTATTCGTAGCTGGTGTGTTGTGTTATGCATGTTGGTTTATTCAATCATCCATCACTGCAAATGTTGTTTCTGTGACTTTACATGAACTATAACCTACTTTGTACTCATTATGTCTGATAAAGTGCTTGCATTTCTGTGGTGCATGAAATCTAATCTAATCTAATGTATAAATGCACGTATGTATGTAAACTCGACTAACCTTCAACATTCACTCGCACTGTGTTTAATGTTTCCTTCCACTGCGCTCTATGCTTCACTTAAATAATACTAACAGACACGTGAACTGAGTATCGAAGTGAAAACACAGCATAAAAAAAAAAAATAAGGGAAGCTGCACGAAGCCAGCAGGCCAACACGTGGCACACCTGCTGACCTGGTGAGAATCTGCCAATAAAGCCCAGTCATAGATTTTCAACACTTGAGAACTTACGACTGAGAAGAAAGAATGGAACACAACGGAAATGAGCGCGTTATCTTACTCCGTGTGTTATATTTGCTCTATCACCGACCTTGACTGTGTGTGTGTGTGTGTGTGTGTGTGTGTTGCCGCGCCTCAAAAAAGTACTACATACGAGTAGACATACGCCAGCCTTGAAATGCCTTACGTATCTCTCTCGCTTCTGTACTTTCTACTACAACACTCGGAACTGGCGCGACTTGGAGAGCGAGGTCGCGGAAGCAATCACACTCAACTAAAACTGGTGTGAGAATAAAAAAAAAAAAAAAAAAAAAGGAATACACAGCATCTCTCTCTCTCTCTCTCTCTCTCTCTCTCTCTCTCTCTCTCTCTCTCTCTCTCTCTCTCTCTCTCTCTCTCTCTCTCTTATCTCTTCAGATTTCCAAGTTGATAATATCCTTCGCAATCCCTTTGATGCTGTGTAGGAGGAGGAGGAGGAGGAGGAGGAGGAGGAGGAGGAGGAGGAGGAGGAGCGTTATTAAGGTCAAGGTGAGTGTGTGGGCAGCCGCTGGAATGGTCAAGGGGGGAAGGGAAAAACGGAAGAACGGTAGAGGGAGAGAGAGGGAGAGGGAAAATAGGACGGTGACAGAGAGAGAGAGAGAGAGAGAGAGAGAGAGAGAGAGAGAGAGAGAGAGAGAGAGAGAGAGAGAGAGAGAGAGAGAGAGAGAGAGAGAGAGAGAGAGAGAGATTTTAGAGACGAAAAAGGTTGAAAGTTGGAGGAAGAGATGGAGAGAAGGACAGGAAGGAAAAAAGACATGAAAATCTGTCAGAGGGAGAGAGAGAGAGAGAGAGAGAGAGAGAGAGAGAGAGAGAGAGAGAGAGAGAGAGAGAGAGAGAGAGAGGACCTTGCCAAGAGCTAAAATGTTCTTCCTGGCGCCACGCAAAGAAGGGAGAGAGAGGGAGAGGAGGGAAGGGAGAGAAGGAAGGATGGGAGGGAAGGGAGAGAGAGAGAGGAGAAGGATGGGAGGGAAGGATAGGGGGAAAAAAAGGAAGGGAAGGATGGGAAGGAAACAGGAAATTAGCGGTGAAGTAAACAATGGGAGAAAGAGGGAAGAATGGAGAGAAGAGGGAGGGAAGGATGGGAAGGGAAAAGAAGGAAAGGAGGGAAAAAAACAAAAATAAAGAAAGAAGGGAAATAAGAGAGGGAAGAACGGAAGGAATGGACGGTAAAGTGAGAAGATGAAGAGAGAGAGAGAGAGAGAGAGAGAGAGAGAGAGAGAGAGAGAGAGAGAGAGAGAGAGAGAGAGAGAGAGAGAGAGAGAGACATTGTACCACATCATAAACTAAAACTCAAGGAAACATTTGCACTAACCAATCATTCATTACGAGGGACGGGAGGAAAGAGGAAAAAAAGATGAGAAGAAGGAAAGAAGTGAAGAGAAGACCGAGAGAGAGGAAAAAAAATACATAACTCGTCTCCTAATGAAAAAAAATAAACAAATAAATGATTGAATAGATAAACAAACAACAAGAAACATAATCATTCATTCACTTATACATTCATCACACATATACTCTGCCAATACACTCCCTGAGCACCCCCCGTCACCCTCCCACTCCCTCACCTATCCTCCTCATCCCCCTTCCCTCACCTCATCCCCTTCCTCCCTCACCTCCTACTCCCTGACTCCACTCCCTCACCTCCCCTCTCTAACTCTTTCTCCCTCACTCCTATCCCTTCATGACTCCTCCCTCACCTCACCTATCCCTTCCGCACCCTCCCTTATCTCTCCTCGCTCATTTCTCCCACTCCCTAACACCTTTCTTCCTCTCTTACTCCCTGACTCCTGCCCCCTCATCCCTACACTCCCTAACCCTCCTCCTCCCTCACCCATCCCCCTCCCTGCCCCATCCCTCCCAGGCACATAGAAGAGGTCAAATTCTTCACCTCGCTAGGTCAAGATAGTAAGGGAGAAGGTGAGGGAGGAGAGGGAGGGTGATGCGCCATTCAGGTACGCAGTTGTGCTCCCTCTCCCTCTTCTCCCTCGCCTCCTCTCCCTTCATCTGCTAACATATTCTCCCTTTCCTTATCGTTTATCAGTGTCGTTTTAATTTTTGTATACCTGTTGCAATAATCCTCTCTCTCTCTCTCTCTCTCTCTCTCTCTCTCTCTCTCTCTCTCTCTCTCTCTCTCTCTCTCTCTCTCTCTCTCTCTCTGACAAAAACAAAGTGAATATTTTAATAGTAAAAAGAATAGAGGAAAAAAAAAACACTGATACTGAATACGAAAGAAATTAAAAAGTGGAAAATAAGAAAAAAAGAAAAAAAGAAAGAAAATAGAAAACGAACAGTGAGTCAAGACTTATACAACGCTGATTCTGTTCAGGGACTAAAAAACTAAAAACTCATTAATGCACCTGCGCGTCTCTTTAATTAGAGAGAGAGAGAGAGAGAGAGAGAGAGAGAGAGAGAGAGAGAGAGAGAGAGAGAGAGAGAGAGAGAGAGAGAGAGAGAGAGAGAGAGATTGGAGGAGACAAGGAAATGAGAAAAAAAGAGGGGGAAAAGAAGATGAAGGAAGAGGAAGAGGAGATAGAAGGGAAGGAAGAGAGAAGAGGGAGAGGAGGGTGAGAGAAACAGACACAGACACAGACAGACACACACACACACACACACACACACACACACACACACACACACACACACACACACACACACACACACACACCCTTCCCTTCAATTCTTTCCCCTTTATTCCTTCCCCCCTCCCCACCTTCCATGAAATCGCCCCCCTCCTAATCTCCCCCTTTCCTCCTCCCTCCTCTTCCCCTTAATTCTCCCCTCCAAAGCTCCCCATTTCCTCCTCTCTCTTCTTCCCCTTCACTCCCCCCTCCACCTCTCCACCTCCACGCCCACACACCTCCACCCAAACAAGGCACTTCCACTACCTCCACTGTGAATGAAGAGGAGGAAGAGGAGGAGGAGGAGGAGGAGGATCTGTCCATTCCTTCCATGACAGTGATTCTCTCTCTCTCTCTCTCTCTCTCTCTCTCTCTCTCTCTCTCTCTCTCTCTCTCTCTCTCTCTCTCTCTCTCTCTCTCCCTTCCTTCCTTTGCTTTTACCTTGACCTTCACCTCTATTGTCCTGGGCTTAATCTCTCTCTCTCTCTCTCTCTCTCTCTCTCTCTCTCTCTCTCTCTCTCTCTCTCTCTCTCTCTCTGGAGTGGTGTGATGTTGACAAATCGATGTTAGATAAGGACGAGAGAGAGAGAGAGAGAGAGAGAGAGAGAGAGAGAGAGAGAGAGAGAGAGAGAGAGAGAGAGAGAGAGAGAGAGAGAGAGAGAGAGAGAGAGAGAGAGGCGGGGGGAGAATAGGTGGAGAAAAGATAAGGACCAAACAGGATGTCGGAGAAATGGAAAAAGAGGAGGAGGAGGAGGAGGAGGAGGAGGAGGAGGAGGAGGAGGAGGAGGAGGAGGAGGAGGAGGAGGAGTTTTTGAGAGCTGAGGGAAGAGGAGGATAAGAAGAAACATTCGGAAGCTATGATACACTACAAAGAAGAGGAAGAGGAGGAGGAGGAGGAGGAACATTTAGGAGGTCAAGTCCTTGAGACCGTTTTAATCTCCTTCCCTTCTCTCTCTCTCTCTCTCTCTCTCTCTCTCTCTCTCTCTCTCTCTCTCTCTCTCTCTCTCGTAATAAGCACCACCAGACCAAGAAAAACATGAAGAAGAAGAAGAAGATTTGTCTGTTGTTACCTTTTTCCGTTTACGAGTCAGCTGTTTTGTAGGTGACGAGGGAGGAGGAGGAGGAGGAGGAGGAGGAGGAGGAGGAGGAGGAGGAGGAGGAGGAGGAGGAGGAGGAGGAGGAGGAGGAGGAGGAGGAGGAGGAGGAGGAGGAGGAGGAAGGGTGGTACACATGACGATACTCAATACTATGCAGCTGCCTTCCTTCGCCTATCACACACACACACACACACACACACACACACACACACACACACACACACACACACACACACACACACACACACACACACACTGCCCCACATTCACATCTGTCGTTCGTAACACTTAAGAAACCCACATGAATTTCCGTGTGTCTTACTTTCGTACACACACACATACACATATATACATACACACATACATACATATATACATACATACATACGAGTAATATACAAGAGGTTCTTTTTGTTTGTTTAAATATTCTGTATGCATTGTTTGTCTTTCCATCTGAGTTCGAGTGACTTTCTCTCTCTCTCTCTCTCTCTCTCTCTCTCTCTCTCTCTCTCTCTCTCTCTCTCTCTCTCTCTCTCTCTCTCTTGACTTATCACTCTCGCCTGGGAACGGGGAAGGGGAAGAAGGGGGGAGGGAGTGAGGTGGTATGAGGATTGTGGGCAGTGGATGGTGAGGGGGAGGAGTGACAGAAGGTAAGTTTGGACATTTACCTCCCCCCTCCCTCCCCTCACCTGGCCTAAAGGTACGACAGGTGTGTGGCGCCAGGCAGGCATAGTACACACACACACACACACACACACACACACACACACACACACACACACACACACACACACACACACACACTAAGAAAATGGTATCTTTTTTTTGCCCTCTTCTTCCTTTTTCCTTTTGTATTCTCCTCTTGCTATCTTTCTTCATCTTCTCTTTTCCTTCTTTAGTTTGTCTCTTTCTTAGAGGTTAGATTATTTTTTTCTACTCGTGGGGTATAAGTTAATAAATAAATATATAAATAGATAAATTATGAGATTATTTTGTCACACACACACACACACACACACACACACACACACACACACATATATAAACTATGATCTGTTTGCCTGTTTGTTCTCTGAGCTTTCACTACATTTGTTCCCTCAAATTAGACGTGAAGTAAAGCTTTTATTGCTCTCTCTCTCTCTCTCTCTCTCTCTCTCTCTCTCTCTCTCTCTCTCTCTCTCTCTCTCTCTCTGTAGCGATGACTATGTACCGTGTTTGCTTTTCCTTTTTGTCCTTTTTTTCTTTTTTTCACTTTTTTCATGGACATGTCAAGCGCCATCCATCGGGAGAAAAGATCTGGCAAATCCCGGCTAAGATCAGCAGATCAGCAGCAGGGCAGCACACAGCAGCTTCCCTCCCTCCCTTCCTTCCGCGTGTTTGGGCGATCCCTCCTCCCCTGACCCGAACACCCCCTTCCCCACTCCTCCCGTCCCGCCCCGCTCCGCCACTCCACTGGTCAGGACACCAGGAGCCACACCATGAAGGAAACTGGACATTATTGCCTGACACACACTTGCTGATCCCGTGTGTGTGTGTGTGTGTGTGTGTGTGTGTGTGTGTGTGTGTGTGTGTGTGTGTGTGTGTGTGTGTGTGTGTGTGTGTGTACATTCAACATATTTAGCCATTACCTTGATGGCGGCATACTGCGGTGCAAGGAGGCGGCCCTGCCCGGGGCTGTCCACCTTAAAGCGCCCATCCCTGAGCGTCTCAACAAGGAGTTACGGAAGCACGGGTGTGTGTGGCCAGGGGGGCGGCAGGGTACCGGCGGGAGGCGCGGGGGTGTCCGGGGCCGCAGCCTGGGAGGTCCTGGGTGGTGGTATGGAAGCTAAACACTGGCTGTGCTGAAGGAAATGAAAGGATGTTCTGCAGGCGTGGAGTGCTCGGCCATGACGGCTAGATTATACAGCGGCGCGGCGTGTGAGACTCGCTCCGCGGAGGACAACGTGTTACTGCGGCTCAGTGACTCACTGCACCGCGGCACCCTTGAGTGACGCGAGGCCGCGCGTGTGTCGCTGGTGGCGGGAGGTGGAGGCTGGCGTGCCGCGGGGCTGGTGGCCAGCAGGTGCCGGACTGCCGCTGCGTCCATGGGGGCGGTGGGGGCTCACTCTGCTAGGAGAAGGAGGGCGTCATGGTCACCCTGCCGCTGTTCACCATGACGGGTGGGGGCTTTGCCCCAGACCCCATAACGAGGCTGCTGACCCTGTGGCTGTCTTGCCTGCTCACGTGAGGCGACCCCCGTGGGCCGCATGCCCTCCACGCTTTGTTCGCGCTGCACGAGAGGCGTCCCGTGACCGCCCAGGGCGCCACCTCCATGCTAAGCTTCACCGTTACGCCCTTGGGCTGCTGGACAACCCAGGGTGTGGCCGTGGCGTGTCTGGCGGCCACGATTTGCCGACACGTGAGGGCGATGAGCGGAGCAAGAGTGGGCGGCTGAGGGGCGAGGAGCAGCGGGGCCTGACGCGCCGCCACCCAGGCGAGGCAAGGCGTCCCTCCCTCCATACTTCAGAAAAAGGAAATTTCTTCCTCCCGCAAGCAAATAAAGGGCCTGATTCCTCCCGCCCCCTCTGTGGGTGTATCTCAAAACACACAGCGGTGGCTTTCAGGGGCGGCGGGTGCACTGATGTCACACGCACGCTGAATGTAAACTTTTCTCCGTCCTTTGCCTCAGCACTGATGATGGAGTGTGCTTCTGTCCACGAGATGAATTGTTTTGTTTGCAGGGAATGTAAGGGATTTTCATCTTTAACTAAGAGAGCCATTAGTTTTCATGAGCCAAACACTGCCTCATGGTTCTTTTGTGCGTCACACCAGAAGGCAGTGGTCTGGCGTGGCGCCCTCCCTGCCGCCCTCACCCACACCTGCCTGCCAGTGATACTCTAGGGCATCCCCCAAACCACAAGTGTTACGCACATAGCGGGCACGCCACACTACTTAGGCTACGCAAATAACTAACTGTACCCGACGACTGGCTTATTCTCTCACCACCACCACCACCACCACCACCACCACCACCACCACCACCACCACCACCACACCCGCAAGCAAGGGACCAAGGGGGAAGGAAATGTGCGCCCCTGGGGAAGAGGAAAGAGCGCCAGCCAGAAAGACGCGG
>NC_087170.1:15026494-15036494 GCF_035594125.1 Scylla paramamosain | reverse complement strand
AGTGTGCTGTATAATAATGGTGATTGATGGTGGAGGTGGTGGTGGTTGGCGGCGCGTCTGGTGATGGTGAACCGGTGATGGTGACGCAATGGTGAGCTGATGGTGAAATGATTAACTGGTGATAGAGAAGTGATGGTGATGAACTGGTGATAATAAAGTGATAGTGATGAACTGGTGATAGTGAACTGCTCGCCTTCATCATCACCATCACCATCATTATCATAACTAACCTGCTTCTTTCATACACGTATCACGACAGGCAGGAGAGAAGCATCATCATCATTATCATCATTATCATCATCATTATCATCATCATTATCATCATCATCGTCATCACCATCACTTCATCATCATCATCACTTCACCACCATCACCACCATCATCACCAGGTAGGATACAGGCAGGTTATTCAACTAATGTTCTCTGAGTCAGATGATTTAGGCCTAAAAAAAGAAGCCTAGAAAAATACCTTTAGGCTTATAAGTAGTGCAAGCAATGAGTGGATGGTCGTGTGTGTGTGTGTGTGTGTGTGTGTGTGTGTGTGTGTGTGTGTGTGTGTGTGTGTGTGTGTGTGTGTGTGTGTTGTGTGTGTGTGTGTGTGTGGTGTGTGTGTGTGTGTGTGCGTGCTTGTGTTCATTAAGGAGTTATTGTCATCCCGCCCTTTCTATTTTCATTTCTGTTTTTTTCCTCCTCCTCCTCCTCCTCCTCCTCCTCCTCCTCCTCCTCCTCCTCCTCCTCCTCCTCCTCCTCCACCTCCTCTTCTCCTTTTCTTCTTCTTCCTACTCCTTCTCCATAAGTTTCTCCAAAATAAACTTCCCTTCTCTCTCTCTCTCTCTCTCTCTCTCTCTCTCTCTCTCTCTCTCTCTCTCTCTCTCTCTCTCTCTCTCTCTCTCTCTCTCTCTCTCTCATTTCTAATACGTCCTTGCCTCGCCTTATCCTCCTCTTCCTCCCCCTTTCCTCCAGGCCAACTCCCTTCCTCTCCCTTCTCTCTCCAGGTCTCCACCCTTTCCTCCTTCTTTCAGACACCCTGCTCTTCCTCCTCCTCCTCCCCTCCCCCTCCTCCTCTCCCTTCGCCACTTCCACCTCTCATCTCCCTCAATAGGCTTTCTCTTTTTCCTCTCTCCTCTCCCTCACCTGTAGACTTGTTCCCTCCCTCACCTCTACACACCTGTCCACAACCTGCCCTAATGAGCCGTGTATCTCACCTGTGGAGGGACACGTTAGATAAGATCGCGCAGACACAGGTGTAAAAAAAAGTAGAAAAAAAAGAGAAGAAAGAAAATACACACAATGAGGTGAACTGTGACCTTACTGAGAGAGAGAGAGAGAGAGAGAGAGAGAGAGGAGAGAGAGAGAGAGAGAGAGAGAGAGAGAGAGAGAGAGAGAGAGAGAGAGAGAGAGAGAGAGAGAGAGAGAGAGAGAGAGTTGCAAGTGCCTCTCACAAGCAGGTGTATAAGAGGCAAGAAGATATTACTGAGGAGAATAACAAGATATGATACAATATACTCACAGATGCACCGAGAAGCGTGTACCTTATGCTGGGAGGGAGAGAGGGAGAGGTGGGCTGACGAATGGTACCAACCTGAAGAAGGAGAGAAAAAAAGGCTTAGTTTTATTCAATGTTACAATGCACATTTCTATTTATACGTTCTGTTTTGTGTCAATTTAAATCGAATAACCTTACAGAGTTTTAGTACCCCTTTGACTGTCACCTGGTACACCTTTCCCTTATTACCAATCACTCTGAGACATCTTTACTTGTTCTGCAGCCACGTCCAATCTTCGAACTGGAAAGATATTGCAAAATGTATTCCTTTTTTCATCTCTAACTTTCTTGTAGATGCTTATAAAGACTTCACGCATTGCTTCTGGTGCTGCTGATCGTTTCGTGTTGCAGTGAAAGGGTTAAATGTGTTGTGTGTGTATTTTGTGTGTTTTGGATAAGCTTTTTTGCCTCTACTATTTTGGGATTGGCACTTCGATTTTTTTTTCTTATCTATTTACTTATTTATTTAATTTTTTATTTATTTATTTTTTTTTTTTTTTTTTTTGTGTGTGTCCCTTAGCCAGGATCCTCTCACATGAAAAAATAAATAAGTAAATAAATTCGTTGGGTTTGCGTTTGCAGGAATCATTTTCATGTCTTCTCCTTTAACCTGTTTATTAGTTGGCATATACTTAACAATTCTCTGCAGCATACAGGTGGACAGGTGGGCTGACTATTACGTTTTGTCCTTATACATGGAAACATCCGCTGAGTAAGTTTTTATTGAAGTTATTGTAAACTGGACCTCCTGCTTGATAAATATAACAATAACGTAACAGATAAAACAAAATAAACAAATAAAAAATTAAAAAATAAAATAGACACTACAAATAAAATACATAAACAACAATAACGTAACACCACCAACCATCATCACCACCACCACCACCACCATCACTACCACCACCACCACCACCACCATTCCCTTACACATCAGGTCTGTTTCCAACACACAAAGAAAATAATGAAACGTTTGGGTGAGAGAAGTGAGAGGCAAAGGGGAGGGTTCATCTCCTCCTCCTCCTCCTCCTGCCCCTCTTGGTCCGTTATGAAGGGTAGGAGGTAAGAAATGGGAGGGGGTGGAGAGACGATAGGGTGAGCAGGGAGAGGGAGGAGAAGGAGAGAGGGAGTGGAGCGAAGAGGGCAAGCATGTTCCCAATATCTCTAGGTATTTTGAGTAAATATGTGAAGAGAGAGAGAGAGAGAGAGAGAGAGAGAGAGGAGAGAGAGGAGAGAGAGAGAGAGAGAGAGAGAGAGAGAGAGAGAGAGAGAGAGAGAGAGAGAGAGAAGTATAACGTCATAAGAAATTCATAATATACTAAAATAGAAAAAAATAAATGAAAAAAAACGGGAAAACAAAAACCTGTCTAAATACCAAGACAGACAGACAGACAGACAGACAGACAGACAGACGGACATGGCGAGCGAACACCAGGCACACAGACAAACAGAAAGACAGAAAGACTTAGCAAACCACTCAGCCAATAGATAAACAGGCAGACAGACAGACAGACACAGACAGAGAGGCAGGAAGACAGGCAGACAGACAGAATTGGACAGCCAGCCAAGAAAACCAACAAATAGGAAGATAAACAGACATACATACAGAGACGGAAAAACTGACATATTGCAAACATTTAAACAAGCCAGATGGACAGACAGACATACAGACAGACAGACAGACATCAGGCAGTCACTAGAAACACACCACGGAGGTTCAATAAATCTTTATCAAACCTCTTTAGAACATACTTAGCTCAGTCATCGGGTCATTAAAAACGTACATAGCTCAACTACCTAGCCATTCATCCAGCCAGCAATTTATTCAGCCAGCCAGCAGTTCACCCAGCCATCCATCCAGTCAGCTAGCCATTCTTCCACCCAGCAATTTATTCAGCCAGCCAGCAGTTCACACCAGCCATCCATCCAGTCAGCTAGCCATTCATCCAGCCAGCAATTTATTCAGCCAGCCAGCAGTTCACCCAGCCATCCATCCAGTCAGCTAGCCATTCATCCAGCCAGCAATTTATTCAGCCAGCCAGCAGTTCACCCAGCCATCCATCCAGTCAGCTAGCCATTCATCCAGCCAGCAATTTATTCAGCCAGCCAGCAGTTCACCCAGCCATCCATCCAGTCAGCTAGCCATTCATCCAGCCAGCAATTTATTCAGCCAGCCAGCAGTTCACCCAGCCATCCATCCAGTCAGCTAGCCATTCATCCAGCCAGCAATTTATTCAGCCAGCCAGCAGTCCACCCCAGCCAGACAGCCAGCCATCCACCCAGCCAACTATTCACCCAGCCAGCAATTCATTCATCCACCAGCAGTCCAGCCAGCAATTCATTCAGCCAGCCAGTCATCCAGCCAGCCAGCCACACCCAGCCATAACACTCAACCAACCATCCATCCAACTAGCCATTAAGAACACAACTTAACCAACCATCCAGCCGTTATAAACACCTAACTTGACCATCCAGGCAGCCATCTAGCCATTAAAAAAAACACCTAACTTAACCATCCATTCAGCTATCAAAGAACACAAGTAACCAATCATCAGCCAGCCATCTAGCCATTAAGAACACACGTTAACTTAACCATCCGACCATCCAGTCATCCAGGCAGCCCACACACGCCACTCGAGACAACCTACCAGCACCATCCCCAGCAGGACGCCAATCGCCTCACAACAACAGCTCCCCCTCAAAGTTACGCACACCAGAGGAGCTGAGAGGGAGCGGCGATCGTGCGTAACGCGTTAACCTGCTCCCCTCCCCCACCACCACCAAACACCCCCCCCCACGTCAAGGTCCCCCCCACCCCTCCCCCGCTTTGTGTGGACGGTGTAAATGTTTGTAAAGGTTCCCGGAAAGGTCCATTGACTTCGCGCCCTGTCACTATCTCACTCGCTCACTCGCTTTATTCGCTCGCTTTATCTCGCGGTCTTTTATCCCGCCCCTCATCTCTGTCAATCATTCTCTCTCTCTCTCTCTCTCTCTCTCTCTCTCTCTCTCCTCTCTCTCTCTCTCTCTCTCTCTCTCTCTCTCTCTCTCATGCAAGGTCCTTCTCTTTCCGTGTGTGTGTGTGTGTGTGTGTGTGTGTGTGTGTGTGTGTGTGTGTGTGTGTGTGTGTGTGTGTGTGTGTGTTCTTCCTTAATCTGAATGTTTTGTTATTGTTGTTGTTGTTGTTGTTGTTGTTGTTGTTGTTGGTGGTGGTGGTGGTGGTGGTGGTGGTGGTGGTCGTTGCATTAGTAATAGTAGTGCAAAGGTTAACACAAAAAACTGCATCTCTCATGGGGATGTCTCTCTCTCTCTCTCTCTCTCTCTCTCTCTCTCTCTCTCTCTCTCTCTCTCTCTCTCTCTCTCTCTCTCTCTCTCTCTCATAAAAAAAAAACAAGACAAAGGACCAAGAAAAGAAACCCAACAATAAAAAAAGAAACACACAAGAACAAAACAACAATAAAAACAACAAAAGCAAAACAAAAGAATAAAAAAAATAAAAAATAAAAACAAAAAAAAAACCCACAAAGATTTTCTCACAAGCATTCCAATCCAATGAAAGCGAATACCACTCCCCCCCACAGCAGGATCCCAAACGTATATACTGCAGGAGTGGCGTGTGGTGTTCGATCCTGTTGTTGTGGAGGGTCTGAATGCGATCTGGAGGCTGAGAGAGAGAGAGAGAGAGAGAGAGAGAGAGAGAGAGAGAGAGAGAGAGAGGAGAGAGAGAGAGAGAGAGAGAGAGAGAGAGAGAGAAGGTTCAGATTCCAAGGCGAACATCTGGTTGACCCTATTATTTTTTTTCTTCATTTTTTTCTTTTCTTTTTTTGCCTGGTGTGGTCAAGCCGAGTTAGAAGCGTGTTGTTGTTGTTGTTGTTGTTGTTATTGTTGTTACTGTTGTGGGGGGTAGGGGAATATTGGTAGCAGTAGTAGTAGTAGTAGTAGTAGTAGTAGTAGTAGTAGTAGTAGTAGTAGTAGTAGTAGTAGTAGTAGTAGTAGTAGTAGTAGTAGTTAAGTATGCATTTCCTACTCTGATATCCTCTCCACTCCTCCTCCTCCTCCTCCTCCTCCTCCTCCTCCTCCCTCCACACCTTTACTCCTCCACCTCCCCACCCGACCTCACATAACCATCTCCTCACTCTTAAACTAAGCCAAACCCTCTCTTTATCTCCCTTTCATCCACCTCCCTTCTCATCCTTACCTACCCCCACCTCACTCTCTCTCCATCTCCCTCTCAACACCTCCACCTTTCCCTCTCACTGCTGCACCTACACTCAGACACACCTGTTAGCATCACTCCTGAAGAATGCCACGCTTACTCATCCTGTTTCACTCTTTTCTTTACTTAGTTCCTTCTTCTCGTATCTTTTAGTGTTAGTTTACCTGTGTGTTGTGTTGTTAATTAGTGTTTCTGTCCAGGTGTGTGTATAGTTATTCATTCGTATTAATTTTCAACGTTCTTGTTACTATGTTGTGTGTTTAACTTCATATTATGTTTCTAAATTAGTTTGTTATTCAGTCATTCATGTTTTTTTTTCTGTTCATCTTACTTATATTCAGCTTGTATCCATCACTTATGCACTTATTCATTTCTTTACTCACCCAAATTCACTTTTTATTCATCATTCACACTCAACCATGCCTCTAACAATCTACCCATTCATCTTTTCACTCATTCATGCACACTCACCCACTCACTCATCCACGAGACACTCAGTACGCCATTCCTCACACACTTACTTATCCCAACCCGATACGAAGTGGATGGGATTCAATATTCATCCTTGTACTCCTTAGCACCACCTCTGAAAATTCCACACCACGGCGCAAAGGTATCGAATCCCATCAATAAGCGATCCAACACCCTACACCAGCGTCATAAGGAATTCCCAGACACGCACTGCTCGGGACGTGACGCGGGGCCGGAATATAAAAGACTGAATGCACCCTGTGACGTGAGAAAAGTCGAGTTAATGAGATCGAATACCATAACGGGAGAGAAATAGGTGCAAAAAAAGTGTTCTGGGTGTTGTAGGTGCTGTAGGGGATGTTGAAGCTGTTGTAGTAGTAGTAGTAGTAGTAGTAGTTGTGTGGTTGTTAGCTAGTTGTGTGAACGAGTGAATGAGCGAGACTTGTGTGAGGCATGAATACGTGTATGAGTGAACGAGCTAGGCTTCAGTCATAAGTGTTAAGTTGAAGTGCGCGGCCTGGCGCCGGGAGATCACCTACCTCCAGCCTTCTGTTCACACCTTCTGTGAATAAACACCTGCACTGTTACCTGCGTTTTCCTGTGCCCCTGCTGGTCAAGAGTCGAACATGGCGCAGTGAGTAGGATCAGGACAAGGCCTGCAGTGGGTACGGCGCAGAATGGAGAAGCAGTTGGAGGCGCTGGCTGCCCTGCTAGCGCGACAGTCGGAGCAGAGTCAGGCTCGCGAGGAGCGTTTAAACCCAGCTGCTGGAGAGAGTGGGGACACAAGCTCCCAGTCGCACCACGGCGAGCAATGAAGGCGAAACCACAGCCCGCAGCACGTCTACCCCAGGGCGCGAGGTTCCCGACGTCCGCCACCATCATTCCTCACTTAACGGGCGTCAGCATCTTTACGTGAGTTCGACACGTGGCGCCATAAGTTTGAAGGATACGTAACCCTCGCCAGGATAGACTGTCTCTCCCTGGCTGAGCAGAGGGCGGCACTCGCTGCTGTCCTAGACGACGAGTGGACCCGTACACTTCGCTACGGGATAAGCTTACCGAGAGACGCGGAGTTAAGAACCATCCTCGATGCAATGTGTGAGTACCTGCGAAGCCAGCGCAACATCATCATGGATAGAAGAGACTTCTACTCCCGCGTGCAAGAAACGCAAGAAGGTTTTGACGACTTTTTATGTGCTGTAAAGGAAATCGCCAATTTCTGTGACTTTTGCGACCAGTGCATAAACCATCAGCTGCGTGACAGAATTGTCGTTGGGACACGAGACGAAGTGGGCTCTGAAACGCATGCTGGAAAACAAGAAACTCACCCTTGAAAACGCCATAGATTATTTGCAGAGCATCAGAGAGCGCTAACCAGTGTAGTGCAGTACTAAGGGGCGGCTCTCACTCTTCGAGCCATGGTGTGAACGCTGTCTCGAACTACAGGAAGGGCAGTTTCGGGGGCTCAAGCCCCACGGGCTGTTATCGTTGTGGCAAAGATTGTCGCAGTGACAAAAGGGGATGCCAGGCAATAGATAAAGTGTGTCGTAACTGCGGGAAAAGAGGGCATTTTGCGAGTGTATGTCAGCAGACAGTGAGGAAACGACGAGGAGCTTCGAGGAGTTCCTCAACTGTCTCTCCTCATCGCGCGGTTGCAGGCCCGAGGCGGGGAGAGCCAGTGCCAGTGTATACCAGCTCTTATCAGGCGTATACACAAAGACGGTGACGGCACGACCTGCGCCCCAGGTGCTCATTACCGCCCACACATCCCGCTGGAAGAGACAAGATTACGTGGGACTCCTGACTCTGGGGCCGAAACGACCGTTATTGGCCTCGACACGGCAACACTCCTTGGAATCCCGCCCTCCAGCTTGGCGCCCGCTGATGGTGATGGACTTTATGCTGCCGGTAATCACCCCCTCACCTGTGTAGGAACTTTCTCGTCGCACTTGCAACTGGGCGACAGGGAAGCTGAGACTGTTTGTGAGCGTGGTGAAGGAGGTGAAGGGGGCGCTGCTTAGCTGGTACGATTCCATCGCTCTCGGAATCCTCCCCGAAGATTTTCCGGCTCAAATCCGACCGCTACGCAGGGAAGAACAGCACACCGGCAACAGCTCCATCAAGTACCCGACCGCCTCGCAGCCACCTCTATCTACGCCCACAGAAGTGATCAGCTGGCCTCATTCCTACGACCCAACGCCACAGCAGCGTGCGGGGCACGCTGCTGCTGTGATCAAGGCCTTTCCCAGCGTCTTCGAAGCAAAGGAAGGTTTACGGTGCAATGGCTGGTGGATCCATGGCCATCGAGTTGACAGACGACGCCCTCTCACGTGCTCCAGTACAGGACCCAGTGGAGGAAGAGGATGCTGCTACTTCTGGTGACCTCGACCCTCTCCACTCAGCGGTCATCTCAGCGTTATCTGCCACCAATGAGGACGGCGTCCGCTTAGCACCACTCCAGGATCAGACTGTGGAAATGGTACGTGCCGCAGCAGCAAGAGACGGGGAGTACTGCTTGCTCAAGAACGTCATCATCGAGGGCTTCCCTGATCATTGCCACGACCTCGATCACCGCTTGCGTACGTACTGGCCGGTGCGCAGTCTGCTGGCCGTAGACGACGACCTGGTGGTTTACGGGCCGAGGCTTCTTATTCCTCACAGCCTCCGCCGAGAAACACTAGAGCGACTCCATGACAGTCATCAGGGGATGGAGCGCACCAAGCGACGGGCCCGACAAACGGTGTACTGGCCTGGTATGGACAGAGACGTTGAGAACGTCGTTTCTGGATGCTCACTATGCCGTCCACTCCTACCAAGCCAAGCCAACGAACCTCTCTGGCAGGACACGGACACACCCAGCAGGGTGTTTGAGTCAGTTTCTGCAGACTACTTCCACGCAGCAGGCCGTACATACCTCGTGTATGTAGATCGCTTGTCTGGGTGGCCTCACGTGTCTGCATGCTCACGTCCAGCATCGGCTGATCAGCTCGTTCGTGTCCTTCGGGGTGTGTTCGCCGACACGGGCGTGCCTGTTCTCCTGAGGACTGACGGTGGACCGCAGTTCACTTCTTCATCGGTACGGCGCTTCCTGGCTCGATGGGGGGTGGAGCATCGTGTATCTTCACCTCATTATCCACGCTCCAATGGTCACGCCGAGGCAGCGGTCAAGTCCGTGAAGAAGCTGATCCTCACGACCACACAGCAGGGACACCTGGACGAGGATGCGTTCGCTCGCGGGTTTGCTGGAACTGCGCAACACTCCGAGGGCGGAAGGGCGATCACCAGCACAAGTCCTCTTCGGTCATCCTATGAGGTCCTGTGTCCCGGCTCATCATCGCTCATACGCTCAGCAGTGGCAGCGCGCTGCTGATGAGTGCGACGCCAAGGCAGAGCGACTGAGGAAGAAAGCGAAACTTCGCCACGACGCGTCCGCCCGTACTCTTCCTCTCCTGCACCTCAGGTGGCCACGTCGACGTTCAAGATCACACGACAGGCCTCTGGGATCGCCTGGGTGTCATCGTGGCTGTTGGGCGAAGGAGAGACTACCTCATCAAGATGGGCAGCGGTCGCGTGATGTGGCGTAATAGAAGACACCTACGCCCACACAGACCTCTTGCTCCCCTTCCTGTCGAGCAGCACCACCCGCTCATGGCGGTGCAGCGCTTCAGCATCAGGGTCACGAGGAACACCACCATCCCGGCAGCCCGGAGCATCAGGGGTAACGGGGTACACCGTGCGCCGAGAGAGCAACCAGAGCGTCGAAGCAGCCG
>NC_087170.1:15018994-15021494 GCF_035594125.1 Scylla paramamosain | reverse complement strand
TAGTCTCTCTCTCTCTCTCTCTCTCTCTCTCTCTCTCTCTCTCTCTCTCTCTCTCTCTCTCTCTCTCTCTCTCTTCCTGGCTCTTCTTCCTTATCCTCTTTGATTTTGGCTTCTTCCTCTTCCTTATTTTTCCTCTCTTCCTCAGGTGTCTTCATAATTCTTCCTTCCTCCTCTCTTCCTTCTTCCAGCAATATCCTAAGCCTCCTCCACCTACGTAAATCTTCCATCTCCTCTTCTTCCTCCTCCTCCTCCTCCTTCTTCTGTTTCTTCTTTCTCTTCCTCCCATTCCTCATGCCAGCCACTCCTTCCACTTCCATTTTCTTTCTCTAGCCATCTCTTCTTCTTCTTCTTCTTTTTATTTTTCCTTCTCCTCTTCTTCTTCTACTTCTTCCTCTTCTTCTCTTTCTTTTTCCGATATTCTGCCCTTCTTTCAATTTTTTTTTCTCTTATTCTTCCAACACGTATATGCTGTATCCTCCTCCTCCTCCTCCTCCTCCTCCTCCTCCTCCTCCTCCTCCTCCTCCTCCTCTTCCTTCGTTCATTGATGTTTTCTTTAGTCTTCCTTCGTACAATTTACATAACCTGCTCTGGACCCTCCCTTGCACACGCACGCACACACACACACACACACACACACACACACACACACACACACACACACACACACACACACACACACACACACACACACACACACACATGAGCAAATACGTACTCTCTCTCTCTCTCTCTCTCTCTCTCTCTCTCTCTCTCTCTCTCTCTCTCTCTCTCTCTCTCTCTCTCTCTCTCTCTCTCTTTATCTATCTATCTATCTATCTATCTATCTCTTTGGAGGCAAGAACTAAGAGGGAGGGAGGGAGAGAGAGAGAGAGAGAGAGAGAGAGAGAGAGAGAGAGAGAGAGAGAGAGAGAGAGAGAGAGAGAGAGAGAGAGAGAGAGAGAGAGAGAGAGAGAGAGAATGAGAGAGTAAAGGGACAGAAAGGGACAAAGAGGAATAGAGACAGAAGCAAGAGAAGGGTAAAGAGGAAGAAGGAAGGGAAGGAGGGAGAAGGAGCGAAGGACGTGGCAGTCAGGTGGGACAGGTGTGTTATATCACCTGTAGAATCCGGGGAGCAACACCCTCACCTCCCCCTCTCCCTCCCCTCCCTCACTCCCTCCCCTCCCTCACCTTTCCTCCCTCTTCCCTCTCCTGTGTGTGAATCAATCGTTAGGTTCTTTATTAGAAATTATTTTGCAGAGATTATGGTTCTCAACTCTCTCTCTCTCTCTCTCTCTCTCTCTCTCTCTCTCTCTCTCTCTCTCTCTCTCTCTCTCTTACATTCATCCATTCCTCACTTCCTTCCTCTCTTTCTTCCTTCTCTTCCTCCATTCTCTCCATATCTACCTATTTATCTCGTTTCTCTCGTTTCTTCCTTATCTCCCTCCTTCTCTTCTATTCCTTCCTTTTTCTTCCTTCCACCTCTCAATTTATCCATTCCTTCCTTCCTTCCACCTCCACGTAGCTCTCTTTTTCCTTCCTTCGTTCTCTCCCTCCCCACCTTCCTTCCTCAGTTACTCCCTCCTTCTCTCCCTCTTCTCCTCCCCTCCTTCCGTTACATTTAAGAGTTTGAACTTGGAGGAAAAAAAAAGGAAAAGAAAAAAGAAGTATCTAGATTGAAAATAAACATTATTTCATTCCTTCCTAATTCGTTTTTAACCTTGATCTCTCTCTCTCTCTCTCTCTCTCTCTCTCTCTCTCTCTCTCTCTCTCTCTCTCTCTCTCTCTCTCTCTCTCTCTCTCTGATTGGTATAAAAGGAGGAAGCAATACAGAGAGAGAGAGAGAGAGAGAGAGAGAGAGAGAGAGAGAGAGAGAGAGAGAGAGAGAGAGAGAGAGAGAGAGAGAGAGAGAGAGAGAGAGAGAGAGAGAGAGAGATAGCCACATAACGGAATCCCTTTAATAATTACAAATAAAAACAGACATTTCTACCCTTCTCTTCTTTCTTCCTCCTCCTCCTCCTCCTCCTCCTTCCTCCTCCTCCTGCTCCTCCTCCTCCTCCTCCTCCTCCTCTTCTGAAATTCCATCTAGGGGCGGCCATCGATTGTCTGCATGGGAAGTTTAGAGGAGAGAAACTTCCTGAACCGACAACCACCACCACCACCACCATCTTCACCACCACCATCACCACCACCACCATCAACACCACCACCATCACCACCACCATCACCACCACCTTTTAATTAACAGTGCAACCGATTTTCTTGTAAGATTCTACTTGCTCATGTACAGTAAGAGATAGTGGAGGTGGCGAAGGAGGCAGAATTAATAGGTTGATGGGAAAAATAAATAGATAGACTGATAGATAGATAACTAGGTATACAGATAGACAGAGAGATAGATAGATAGATAGATAGATAGACCGACGTATTGACAGGTATATAGATACACAGATAGATAGATTGATAGACAGACAGATAAAGCAAGGATGAAAGATAGATGGAGACAAAAAGGGAAGTTGGAACT
>NC_087170.1:15008994-15013994 GCF_035594125.1 Scylla paramamosain | reverse complement strand
TGGTGTTGGTGGTGGTGGTGGTGGTGGTGGTAGTGGTGGTGGTGAGGGAGATGATGAGGGGGTGCTGAAAGTGGTGGTGCTTCTTCATCATCATCATCATCATTATTTTCTTCATCATTGTCTTTTTTTCCCAATTCTCGTTATCTTCCTCCTCTTCCTCTTCCTCTTCCTACTCCTCTACCTCATCATCATCATCATTGTCATCATCATCATCATCATCATCACCATCATCATTTGCGTCAAGACTATAATACCCAGTGTGTGTGTGTGTGTGTGTGTGTGTGTGTGTGTGTGTGTGTGTGTGTGTGTGTGTGTGTGTGTGTGTGTGTGTGTGTGTGTGTGTGTGTGTGTGTGTGTACCTTATATGTGTACGTAGAATCACAATGTGCACGTGTGTAGGATAATATGATTTTCTTCTTCTTCTGCTTCTTCTTCTTCTTCTTCTTCTTCTTCTTCTTCTTCTTCTTCTTCTTCTTCTTTTCATATTTTTCTTTGTTTTTCTCTCTTTTTTTCCTTTTTTTTTCTTTTTGCATCTGCAGTCTTGTCCACTGCCTCCAGTACATTGGCCTCCTCTTCCCTCTCTTCTTCCTCCTCCTCCTCTTCCATCTCTTCCTTCTCTTTCTCTTCATCTTCCAAGGTTGCCAGTTGTAGGCCTGATGGTTTCTAGCAGCTAACGTTATTTTTTTTATTATTCTTTTTTTGTTTCTGCTTCTTCTCCTCCTCCTCCTCCTCCTCTTCTCCTTCCTATTTTTCTCAAGTATTTTTGTTTTCCTTCTCTTTCACTTTCTTGTTACTGTTTATTCTTTCATTTCCATTTTTTCCTCACATTCTCCTGTCTCTCTTCCTCCTCTTCTTCCTCCTCCTCGCTTTCTTTCACTTTCTTTACATCTTACTCCTCCTCCGTATCATGATCATCATCATCATCATTACTATCTAAAATCTCCTATTCCTCCTACTCCTCTTCTTCTTCTTCCACCTCCACCTTCATCTCCACCTCCTCCTCCTCCTCCTCCTCCTGCATACTAAAGTCTTTCCAAGGACACGAAAATCGCACTTCTCCTCCTCCTCCTCCTCTTCTCTCCATCCTCCTCTCTTTTCCTTTCTCATAGTGTTCCCTCCTCTCCTCCCTCCTTTCCTCTCTCCTTACTTGTCTCTCTCTCCCTCCATCCTTCTTCTCTCCCTTCTCTCCTTTCCTCCACTTATCTTCCCGGATCCCTGGGCTAATTTCATAGAAGAGAGGAGGAGGAGGAGGAGGAGGAGGAGGAGGAGGAGGAGGAGGAGGAGGAGGAGGAGGAGGAATGAGGATAAAATAACAGGATATAAAGATAGGAGAAAGAAAATGGCAATAGATAAGATAAAGAAAGGGAAAGAGAATAAAAATATGAATGGAAGGAAGGGAGGAAAATATAAGGAAAAAGCATTATGAAAGAAGAAAGGAAAGAAGGAAAGAAGAAAAATAACTGGAAGAACGAAGGAAGAAAAGAGGTAAGGGAGATAAAATAATGAAATAGGGGTCTAAATGGATAAGTGAATAAAGCAAGGAAGCAAAAAGGAAAGCAAGAGAGGAAGAAAAAAAACGAAATAAATAGTACAGAAGAAAGGAAAAGAGAAGAAAAACAGAAAGAACACGAAAGTAAAACAAACCAAAACAAGAAAAAAGAAAAAGAAAGAAAAAGAAAGAAAAAAATAAAAAAATAAAAAAATAAAATAAATAAATAAATAAATGAATAAATAAATAAACAAACAAAAAAAAAAACATCAAAAACATATACATTCCTAACTTACCTTTTTATTAACTTTTTTTCCTTATCCTCCCCTCACCCCCATCACCCCTTTCCCTTCACCCCCTTACCCTCTAATTAGCATACCTTCTCTCCCTTCAAACTAATAACATCTTTTCCTTTCTCTCTTCCCTTATAATTTGCATCTCCCCCACCCATCCCTGGCCCCCCATTACCCTAATCACTACCCTTCCCGCCTCCCCAACCTCCCCCATATAACACGTCTTCTTCCTCTTCCTTGTACATAACATCTCACTCCCTCTTCTTCTTCTTCTTCTTCTTTTTCTTCTTCTTCTTCTTCTTCTTCCTCATACCTGATACCTGCTTTGATTTCATTCCCCTTTTTTTTTTTATCTTTTTATATGATTAATTAGTTTTTTTTTCTCTCATTGGTTTCTTATTTATCTTTATTTTCCTTTATTTCTTTCTTTTGTTTGTCCGTTTGTTTGCTTTGTTTGTTTGTTTGTTTACCTCAAGTTCCCAAACAGATTTTTTTTTTCCAGCTTTACTTTCGTATAAACTTCCTCACTCACTCACTCACTCACTCACTCACTCACTCACTCACTCACTAACTTACTCGCTCGTTTACTCACGCAATAACAACAACAACAACAACAACAACAACAACAACAACAACAACAACAAAAACAGCAGCAGCAGCAGCAGCAATGACAACTATTACAATTACGCAACAAGCAAAACACAGAGGCGGGAGTCGAACCCAGGACAGCCCTAATAAACAAGCGAAGCAAGTTGGGGCACCAGACACGTGTACAGAGTCCTACTGAAGGCGCAGCAGAAGGAGGAAGGAGGAGGAGGAGGAGGAGGAGGAGGAGGAGGAGGAGGAGGAGGAGCTGGAATGTCTTGTGGCGGCTTGTAGCATGATAAGCAGCCCAGCAGGGGGCAAGGAGGAGGAGGAGGAGGAGGAGGGGAGATGGATAGAGAGAGGCAGAGAGGAGGTGGTGATAATGGTGGTGGTGGTGGAAGAAGAAGAAGAAGAAGAAGAAGAAGAAGAAGAAGAAGAAGAAGAAGAAGAAGAAGAAGAAGAAGAAGAAGAAGAAGAAGAAGAAGAAGAAGAAGAAGAAGAAGAAGAAGAAGAAGAAGAAGAAGAAGAAGAAGAAGAAGAAGAAGAGGAGGAGGAGGAGGAGGAGGAGGAGGTGAATGTGTGTGTGTGTGGGCGGGGGGGAGAGATGCATGCGTGTGTGTTTGGCAAGGCTGTGTCCTTTTGCCCATTGCATGCTAAACTGTCCCACCCATCTGCGCAACATAGTCAGCTGGGGGTAGGGAGGGTGGGGGGTGAGGAGAGGCGGGTTGAGGCAGGTAAATGAGAGAGGCTGGCAGGGTGGGAAGGCAGGTAAGTGGGCTGAGGAGAGGTGAGGTTAGGAAAGTAAATGAAGTAAATAAAATAAAAGCAAGGAAGAGAGAGTATGATGGAGGTAATGCAGAGGGTAATAATAATGTTAGAAAAATATATTAAAAATCGCAAAACCGTAACCTCGCGAAAAAAAAAATGTAAAAGGAAGAAATGAAATAAGTGAGAGATGAACAGGTATATGAAAAAAAACATTAAAAAAGTGTAAAAAGAAAAGAAACTAAGATAAAAAAATAATAAGAATAGAAAAAAATACATACAAATGCGCAATAACAACAAAGAATGACAATGCCGTAAGAGAAAGAAAGAAAAAGTGAATGAAAGAAAAAAGAAAATGAAAAGAAAAAAGAACAAAAACACGATAAAAAAAAAGAGCAACCGGCAGATTTAAGACAAGTCGAAAGAAAGAAAGAAAGAAGGAAAGAAAGAAAGAAAGAAAGAAAGAAAGAAAAAATACAATAAACAAAAAAGAAAAAAAATGACCAACAGACAAATTTAAGACAAGTCGAAAAAAGAAAGAAAAAAAAAGAAAGAAAAAAAGAAAGAAGGAAAGAATAGAAGAGAAAAAAAACACGATAAACAAAACAAAAAAAAGAAAACCCAACATGTAGACCCTAACCAAGTGAACAGGTAAGAACACAGACACAGACACACAGGTGAACACAGGTAAACACACTACACTAAGGACACTCAGCACCCGGAAGACAGGTAGTGCCCCGGTAGGTGAACACGCTCATTACACAGGTATACTTACTCACAGGTGTCCGGCAGAATGTACTGGGGGAGATTACTAAAGGGGAGATGGGGAGAGAGATGCGTATTTACCTGAAAAGAGAGAGAGAGGGGAGAAAATTAATGAGATGTGCAGTCATACATTTTTTCTTTCCTTTCTTTTCTTTTTTTTTCCTTTTATTTTTATTTTAGTTATTATTTCAGTCTCATATGGGCCAAAAAAAGGGGGGAATAGGGAGGGTGTCTGCTGTTTGTTCTTTCTTTGTGTTTCTTCGTGTATTTGTTATGTTTTTGTACTTTTACTTGTTTATCCTCATCATCACCAAGCATCTCTCTCTCTCTCTCTCTCTCTCTCTCTCTCTCTCTCTCTCTCTCTCTCTCTCTCTCTCTCTCTCTCTCTCTCTCTCTCTCTGTATGCTGGGGAGAATGAGGGAGAGAGGAGTTACACGGAGGGTTTTGGGGTGCACACACACACACACACACACACACACACACACACACACACACACACACACACACACACACACACACACACACACACACACAGGCACGCACGCACATGACACATCACTCAATATTAATTCAAGAGACACTACTGAACGTTGACATAATAACATTTCTCTCTCTCTCTCTCTCTCTCTCTCTCTCTCTCTCTCTCTCTCTCTCTCTCTCTCTCTCTCTCTCTCTCTCTCTCTTTACCACTTCCTCGGTCACTCGCTCACCACAAACTACCTGTGAATGTCTCTCTACTAACCACATTCTCTCTCTCTCTCTCTCTCTCTCTCTCTCTCTCTCTCTCTCTCTCTCTCTCTCTCTCTCTCTCTCTCTCTGGATTTCTGCTTCACTTTTTTTTCCCATCTCAGTAACGGCACGTGTTTGCGTTTTCTTTATTTTTCATTACAATTTATTCTCTCTCTCTCTCTCTCTCTCTCTCTCTCTCTCTCTCTCTCTCTCTCTCTCTCTCTCTCTCTCTCTCTCTGGTCAGCTGGCCAATAAGATCGCGGGATTCCCATGACGTCATTCTTGTCCAATCAGAAACAAGCACTGGAGACGCAGAAAAGAGAGAGAGAGAGAGAGAGAGAGAGAGAGAGAGAGAGAGAGAGAGAGAGAGAGAG
>NC_087170.1:14948994-15003994 GCF_035594125.1 Scylla paramamosain | reverse complement strand
CTCAGCGTCCACAAGTGTGCGTCCGTCATTAACTCTCTCTCTCTCTCTCTCTCTCTCTCTCTCTCTCTCTCTCTCTCTCTCTCTCTCTCTCTCTCTCTCTCTCTCTCTCTCTGCATAAGCCTATTAACCGGCGCACATGCTCACAGTCCAACACACACACACACACACACACACACACACACACACACACACACACAAACACTTGACCACTAATAAGAGTGTCCGTGGGAGGGGGAGGGGTTGATGGGTGGGGGGGATTAAGGATGCGGTGGGGGAGGCTCTCAAAGGGTTAGGTGTAAGAAGGGGGGAGGGAGGAAAGAACCAGGAGAATGAAGTAAGAAATGGGAAAGGAGAGAGAGAGAGAGAGAGAGAGAGAGAGAGAGAGAGAGAGAGAGAGAGAGAGAGAGAGAGAGAGAGAGAGAGAGAGAGAGAGAGAGAGAGAGAGGTAGGAAGGGGAAGAAGGGGGAAAGAAGGAAGAAGGAAAGACAGGAAGGAAATAAATGGGGAAGAAAGGGAGGAAGGAAGGGGAAGAGGGAGAAGAAAGGAAGGGAAAGAGGAAACAAGAAGGGAGGAAGGGAAGGAGAGAAAGGAAGGAAACAGAAGGGGAGGAGGGGAAGGGAATGAAGGAAGGGAGGATAGGAAGAAGGGAAGGAGAAGAAGGAGAAGGGAAGGAAAAAGGGGAGGAAGGAAGGGAAGGAAAGTGAGGGGAAAGAAGGAGGACGAGGGGGGAGAGGTAGGTTACTATGTCAGGCTCTTCCCCTAATCAGAGCACCTCCTCCTCCTCCTCCTCCTCCTCCTCCTCCTCCTCCTCCTCTTCCTCCTCCTCCTCCTCCTCCTCACCCTCCTCCTCTTCCTCCTCGTCCGTGATTTAGTGGCCAAACACAATCGTTCGTTTCTTTTCCTCTTCTTCTTCTTCCTCTTCTTCCTCCTCCTCCTCCCTCTTCCTTCTCCTCCTTACCCACCTCCCATCCCCCGAAACCCACTCACTCCTCAACCCACTCACGCAAGCCCACGCACGCGCACACGCACACACACACCTCTGCACGCTATGTCACTGTAAGTCGGTCAGTCGTTCAGCCATTGAGTCAGTCAGTCAGTGTTTATCAGTGTGATATTCAGTCGAGAAGTGTGATCTGTCAGTCAGTCAGTCAGTCAGTCAGTCAGTCAGGTAAACAGACGGAAAGACAATCACTCATTCAATCAGTGACCCAGCAGTACAGTCAATCACACTTAAGAGTTTTATCAGCCACTCATCGACACACACACACACACACACACACACACACACACACAGTCAGTCAGTTATCCAGTCATTCATTCAAGACATTCCAATAAATATTCATCTAGTCAGTCAGTCAGCGAATCGTATAAATAACACACTGATATTAACATACATACAGACAGACAGAGAGGCATACAGACAGACAGACAGACAGCCCGATATCGTAAGATGTGTTACTCAAGAGCGTTTATCTTATCACTGGCGTTAAGAGCAACACGATGGCAATATATTACAGGAAAACAGACTTAGTGAAAATGACTTGTAAATAAAGCAACCTATGATTTTTTTTTTTTTTTTTTATTACACGTAAAATTATGCTTCGGGTACTTGGGAGCTCAAAACAGAAGAGAAATACGATAAGCTTCTTAACTTGAGTCGTGAATGAAAAGTAATAATTAATTCATAAAAATCTACCTACACGAACTAATTATAAACGAATAAGTTGGATTTTTCCTCTCTCTCTCTCTCTCTCTCTCTCTCTCTCTCTCTCTCTCTCTCTCTCTCTCTCTCTCTCTCTCTCTCTCTCGTCAAAAATTCTGATCACTAATTTCTTCTTTTTTTTTCTTTTCTCTTTCTTCGTTGTCAATAATTCTGATTAATAAATCTTTTCTTTCCATTTTTCGCAATCAATAATTCTAATCAACAATTCTCTCTTTTCCTTTTTTTTTTTTTTCGTTATCAAGAATTCACATCAACTTTTATCTATCCATCCACCTCTTCATTCATCTACACATTCATATTATTCACTCTCATCTTTTCACGGTTATTTATTGAAGCATCACTAACCCCATGATTCAGTGCAACGCGTCACCAAGCTTACCTACTCATCCGTAACATTATCGGCCACGTGATAACACAAAGTAAGTGGATGAAGCAAGTGAATGACGTAACCAAACCCTTATGACGCAGGAACAGACGCAAATTAACTAACTGATTCATTGAAAGAAAGAAATATACTAGATTCATCCACCGATTGATTGACCGACTGAAGGAAAGTAGAGGCAGACTCACGCACTGACTGACTGACTGACTGACTGACTGACTGACTGACTGAAAGAAAGATAGATTCACCCACTGACTAACTGATTGACTGACTTACTGGCTGACTGAAAGAAACAGAGGCAAATTCACCCATTGACTGATGCAGAGAAAGCAGTCAAATAAAAAAAAAACATTGGCAATACTGTAAATTAAATAAATGACAGACTGATTGACTGATCGACTGATACAAAGGGAAAAAGCCAAGCAGAAACACGGGTAATATTGTAAATAAACAAACAAACACCAATGTAAAAAACGTGTAAGAAGATTTAATTAATGCCATAGGGAGTTGACAAGTAAGGTTTAATAATTTTCGTAACCTTGGCGGACAGTTTGAATTTCTAGCCTTCATTAACAACAACAAACCTCAGCGTTGTTGTAAGCTTGGTGTCTTTGCCCTGGCGAGTCTTTGGATAATTATTAATACATATTTCTGAGGCAGTTTGTCGTTTTATTTCGTTTTCTTTTATTATAAGCAGTAGTAGTAGTAGTAGTAGTAGTAGTAGTAGTAGTAGTAGTAGTAGTAGTAGTAGTAGTAGTAGTAGTAGTAGTTGTTGTTGTTGTTGTTGTTGTAGCAGAATTTATTTGTTTTATTCATTTATTCACTTATCGATTATTATCTATTTATTTATTTCGTTTATTTAATATTTTTCTTTTACATTTTACAGGTTGCAGTGGAAATTATCTTTTTTTTTCCAGTCACACTACATTTTTTTCCTTCCTGAGCTAACATTCTTATTTTCATATTCGTAAAACATTTAGTCGTCTTCTCTTTTAATATTCAATAGGCTGTGGTGGAAATTATCTTTCTGAATACATATATTTTTTCTCTAATATTTTATATTTTTTACTCCCTAAATTAACGATTTCATCGCTCTATATTCATCTCTCTATAAATGATAACCTTCAACGTACATTACTGTTTCTCTATCATCTTACATTTTCTTTCATTCCTTTATCTATATTAAAGTATATATCTCCCTAAGCATACACCACCTATATATACAATCATAATATACACTTTGCCAGCACCCGCTATACAACACCACCACCACCACCACCACTGCCCTCCACTGGCCTCCACTTTCCCCCATGATACCCGCCGCCTCCACCCACCCACCGACCCACTCACTCACTCCCCTCCAACCTAAGAAGAGAAAGTTTTACCGTAACTTCTCAAGCTTCACTGTATCATTTCCACCAATCATTCCCCGCGTCCCTAATCCCTAATCCGTGTCATTAAATACAAATTTTTATGTCCTTGGAATATAATACTGCTTAGAGAGGTGATTTGATTCTCTCTCTCTCTCTCTCTCTCTCTCTCTCTCTCTCTCTCTCTCTCTCTCTCTCTCTCTCTCTCTCTCTCTCTCTCTCTTGTTAAGTTTTGTTCGCTAATCATTATTTTACTTGTATTTTGAAATGGACGTAATATGTCTATAAAGAAAAATACTGGAAAGAAAATATATACAACCCTTGAAATGAATAAATAAATAAATACACAAATAAATGCAAATAAGAACAATAAATCAAAGTTTCGTAGTAGTAGTAGTAGTAGTAGTACGCCACCTACTATCACCACCACCATCGTCATCATCGTCACCACCATCACCACCACACGTCAGCACACCTCCTCCACCTCCTCACCTCAGGTCACGCCAATGCACCGTCACGCTAATCTAATATATTACTGGACGAGGCGTGACGGAGTGAGAGCAGGCTGGGCTATGAGGTGCACCGCTGATCTGGTCACAATGGCCGGCTTATTAGGCTTGGTTTAACTTCTACAGGCTGGTTTTCATTGCACTGGTGTTGGCTAAGCTTGACTAAATGTGTATAATAATTTAAAATGCTTTTGTGTATGAATAAAGTATCTAATTTTAGTAATACTTCAATACAACACTGGATTTTTTTTTTCTAAGCGTTATCACAAAAAAATGACTTTGGTTTGGCTAAGTACCACTATATAACAATTTCTTTAATCCTTTTGCGTGCGAGTAAAGTATTTGATTTTAGTAATGTCTCTCTACAAAGCCATCTCTCTCTCTCTCTCTCTCTCTCTCTCTCTCTCTCTCTCTCTCTCTCTCTCTCTCTCTCTCTCTCTCTCTCTCTCTCTCTCCTGGGTTATCAAGAAAATGCTTTGGCTTGGCTTAAATGCTGTAAGTTATATTTCGAAGCTAAGTTTGTGATAGGTTAGGTTAATATAATCAAGCATGATTTCCTCGGATAATATACAGGTTTTCAAAGTGATAGGCTATGTTAATATGACCAAGCAAAACCTCCTCTACTAATACTCACATTTTCAGAGTATAATACCATTCAGTTTACATTACTCTGGGCTGTCACCTCTGAGTTGTGTAAGGTGTATTAAGCTAGGCCATGTTAGTAGTCAAGCATGGTTTTCTCAGGTAATACACAGGTTTTCAGGGAGTATTAATCATATAATACTCTGGGTTGTCATCTCTGAGTTATGTAAGGAGTGCTACATGGGGTGAGTTTTTACGTGGCACCAAACATAACAGGAACTTGCGGCAAGGAAGATAAGAATACAAAAAATATAGGTAAAGTGCAGAGAGAGAGAGAGAGAGAGAGAGAGAGAGAGAGAGAGAGAGAGAGAGAGAGAGAGAGAGAGAGAGAGGTTAGGAGAGCACAGTAACCTTTGGCTGAGCTAAGAATGTGTAACCTAGCTATTATTATTATTATTATTATTATCATTATTATTATTATTATTATTATTGTGGTTGTGATTGTGGTAGCGGTGGAAATGGTCGTAGTCGTGATGGTGATGGTGGTGGAGGCCTAGCAATTAACCTAAATATTAATAATAGCAGGTTGTTACTACTACTAGCACATGGTACGTAGGCTTAGGTAGCTAATGTAGGTACTTTGTTACATGTCACCTGGTTACTTTTCACTTTCTTATCGACGGTAGTACATGTTTATCATATTTATCTAATCTAATTAACGTAGGTATTAGCTTAGTTTCGTTTACATATTCACCCATCCCTCTGTTTATCATTCTACGAGTAATTTATATCTATTTTCATCTTTATTCATCTACCAGCTTATTAGATTCATTTGTTATTGTTATTATTTTCTTCCCATCTCAACACAATGCAACACAATCACTGCTTTCACTTTGTCCCTTTCATTTCCCTTCCACACGCTGCTATTGATTATATTCCCCTGTCATAATCTGTATATAATTTCTCTTCACTCCCACATACCTGTATAGCCTACCTGTGGCCTGGGAGGAAGGAGCCAGGCACACTTCCTTCTCCTCTAATTACCTCAACCTTCCCACACCCTCCACTCTCCTTCCCCACCCCTGCTCTTCCACACCTCCCTCCAACCTCCCCCTGCCAGTTATCCTCTTTTTTTTTTTTTTTTTACTTTCTTCCGCATTAACTTCTTTTTTCTTCCATTGTTTTCATTTTCTTATTTTATTTTTTCCTTCCTATCATTTATTCTTCCACCTCCCCCTGTCAGCTCTCTCTCTCTCTCTCTCTCTCTCTCTCTCTCTCTCTCTCTCTCTCTCTCTCTCTCTCTCTCTCTCTCTTGTCCATTCTTCCAAACGAGCTTCCAAGCACTTATTTTTTTTCTTCCATTTTTTCCTGCATATTTTTTTTATTCTTCCATCTTTCCAAACACCCACAATTCCTTCCAACTTCCTCCCAAATCCATTTCTAGGTACTCTTTCAAACCAACATCCAGCCTTTCCAAAACCTTCCTTGCCTCTTTCTTCCATTCCACACTCCTCCCATGTGAACACCCATCTTCCTAACTTCTCTTTCACCGCTCACCACTTTCCCACACCCACCCTGAGTGCTTCACACCTCATGAAGCCCGCTGTACTTGAAGCAACGGTACCTACGAGGCGGATAAATCATAGAGGGACGGATAAGATTTTAATCTGAGAGTCTGGCACCGAGTACAGGGCGGTGAGAGTGAACCACTGTAATCGTTCAGCTTAAGGTGACTTGACTGGGAGAGTTGAAAGTGGTGTTTAGTGATGAAGTCGTTAGATACATCTCTCTCTCTCTCTCTCTCTCTCTCTCTCTCTCTCTCTCTCTCTCTCTCTCTCTCTCTCTCTCTCTGGTATTTTTTTTTCGGTCTAAGTGTCACATTATTCGATATAAACATAATCATAACATATGTAAGTAATTAGCACACAAACAAATCTACCTACATATCTTTGCTTGACAATATAGCCCTTTTGGCTCCTACCTATTGTAAGAAAAAAAAATAAAGTGCAATCTTCTTTCTATTTTTATGATTTTTAGTTCACACCTTTACTCGCCACTCCCAAGGCTTAATTAAGAAAGATTAAAAATAGCTTGACACAATACTAAGAAATAGCCACAACTCGTATCTTTCTCTCACCCCACTCCTTCTACCACCCCCACAACAATACCCCGAGGCATGATTAGTTCAAACTTCTATTCACCGCCAAGTCTTGCCCTCCACCACCACCGCCACCACCCGACCCACCTTCTTCCCTTCCCTCCCACTGCACTTCAATCTTTTCTTCCCTCACCTCACTCTCTCACCCCGCGCTAACCTAGTGCCTCCTTGCCTCGTGTAAGGTGCCGTACCGGTAGCTGCTCGGTACCGGTCACAAGGACACACACACACACACACACACACACACACACACACACGCCACGATCGCTCACTCAAACGCTCCTCTGATTCCGTTTTCATTACTTCATAAAATGTTTGGTTTGTGTGTGTGTGTGTGTGTGTGTGTGTGTGTGTGTGTACTGTTACAATATTTTTTTTTCCACATAATCTTTTTTTTTTTTTTCCTTCCTCTTCTTCCTTCTCGTCTCCACGGTCAAAATGTTCGATACGCCAACATTCACAACACTCAGAAGTCTTAAGTACACGGTGAAATAAATATAGATGCATTATCTCAACGACGCAGCTTACCGAAATAACACGTGGCTTTTCTCCACACCGAAAAAAGCAGTAGTCTTTATATCTTTATTTCACCTCACACAGCTTCCAGTCTTTAATCAATGAATTACAATCAACACCTGCCATCTCTCTCTCTCTCTCTCTCTCTCTCTCTCTCTCTCTCTCTCTCTCTCTCTCTCTCTCTCTCTCCAGGTTCTTGTGTAAGCGCTTTCATTTTTTTTTTTCCAGTATTATCTTATTTACAGCAATCGGGGTATTATAGTGGCATGGATTACGTGTCAGTGGAGAGGCAACAGCACAACAGCAGCAGCTCTGGATTAGGGAAAGTGGCTGGCTGCCTGGGACTGGCTGGTTGTGGCGGCCGCCCAGCCATGCCAATCTTACACCGCCTTCTGCTCGCCGCTTCTTTAGATGTGAAAAGTCTCCACCGCTTTCTAAATCGACCGAGTTTTACGTGGTTATTTTTTTGTAACCTGAATCTTTTAAAGGGAAATGTTCCATAAACGTGTGTGTGTGTGTGTGTGTGTGTGTATGCTAAGATAGAGTTAAGTGTTAAGAGTAGTTGTGTAGATAGTTGCAAGTATGCGTGAAACTTTGTAAATCATGAGGTAAAAGGTGTTCAGATAAATTGTGAATGTGTAAGAGATGTAATTAAATGAATGACTACAGTAAAGAGTGACATCAACTATAACAACTATAACAATGATTGACAGTGTTACGCAGATTTTTTTTGTTCATGGTGCTGGTAAATTATATAACGTTGTGAGAGGTTAGATACAACAACAACAACAACAACAACAACAACAACAACAACAACAACAACAACAATAGTGCTCATTTAAAACTTTTCTGGAGTTAGCCAGATTAGATTTCGGTTAAGTTAGGTTAAATACTCTAATGTTAAAAAAAATAAATAAAATAAATAAATAAATAAATAAATAGTCTAACTTTACACGCAAAAAAATAAAATAAATAAATAAATAAAATAAAATAAAATAAAATAAAATAAAATAAAATAAATAAACAAATAAAATGTTTGCTAACTAATCTGCATGTGTTCCAAAGATTCACACACACACACACACACACACACTGCACACGTCATGCCCTCCAGTGCCCCTTCTGCTGCTAAGCAGACACCGCCCTCAGCTTACACACACACACACACACACCCCAACAGAACAATAACAGATCGGTAAAAAGACATTCACAATATCACAACAAAAAGAAACATGACAACAGTATCACATCAAGCTTGACTCAATCATGTAAAAGAATTCTAATAACACACACACACACACACACACACACACACACACACACACTAACCTGTTATCAGGGGGTGAGATAACACGATGGCGAGGAGGTGGAGATAACGGGTCTCCCACACACAACACACACCACACACTCCAATCCTTCTTCCTTCCTGAGCCGCATGAAAACAAAAACACCCCCAAGAACACACAGGGGTCGCACGCACACACGCACACACAGGTTCCTTACACGTTCATGGTCACCAAAAAAACATTGTTTCTACCGACACACTGACACACGTTTCTGGGTTTTTATTTTTTTTTTTCTTTTCTTTTTCCTTTGCAGTTCACTCAGGAAATAAACGTGTCTTTCTTGACCTTTTTCTTATCTTTTTCTTTTTTTTTCCCCCTTCTTATTACTCCTGCAAGTTAAAGTTTGGTTATCTCTTAGTGTGGGTTAAAGGTCAGAACAGCCACGTAAGTACATTTCCTCGTACTAACACATATTCAACGGTCATTCTTACAAACATTCCGAAGAAAAAAAAAAAAGAATTGGCCTCAAGACACCATGGTAATATTAACACTAAAACAGTCACGTAAATCCAGGGACACTGCTGCTGGTTTGCTTCGGTTTCTAGAGTCAAGGTAGCTCCATACCTACTCTTGCTTTAGTCTTGAATCATGAGCACTTGGGACACGATATGAGTATTTGAGAGTTCTTTTGGAGTAAGATGCCACGCACCTCTCCTCCAAGACGGCTAGAGAGGCACTACGTCTGGAGGTGAATGAAATACTCAAGAATAGGTAACTCAAGTGAGGCGCAGTTGCCACTCCTCAGATCAACTCTCTCTTTTCTCCTAACTAATGTGTCTAACTCAGGCCCGTATTCTCCAGTAGTTTGGTACTCTGCGAGGATTGTTTTCAAAGGCTAGAAAAATTATAAATCGTGTTCTTATGGGAGCTTTCTCTTCCTGACGAAGCAAAATTCGCCCTAGATTATCAATAAAAACACACTTGAACTTCCATGGAAACTTAAACTAGAGACTAAGAAAAATTGTCAAGATAAGGTGTTGAGGCATTTAAGAAAACGAAACCAAGGATAGGAAGATATGGAACAGTGCTTTGGTGCGAGCAACTCCCAGGCTGCTCTCAGGAATAAAGAACCTAGCAGTGGCGAGCAGTAAGACGATAAAATACTAGAAGAGTTTAAGACGGGGTAAAAACTAGCCCTCTCTCTCTCTCTCTCTCTCTCTCTCTCTCTCTCTCGGAACATCAAAGTAATATAAAATGTGGGTCTATTCATATATGGATGCGAATCATTCTTGGGTAATGTCCTCAAGGTTAAACGCGCAAGTGTCAGAGTATATGATAAAAGACAGGGGAGAGAGAGAGAGAGAGAGAGAGAGAGAGAGAGAGAGAGAGAGAGAGAGAGAGAGAGAGGGTTTTTAGATCTGCCCATTTACAGTAATCCAGATTATTCTTTCACCCCTTGTATGACTCACTGCCATCAAGGTAAAGGCATAAGATGACAGGACAGGCGGAGGAGAGGATGATGGACAGAAACAGATAGGAGAGTTCAGTCAGAGCCAGCTTTTTCTCCTCTTTTTCTTCATTATCCAGTTTCTTTCATCCTTTGCAAGACTCATTCTGCACCAAAATATTTTAACTTGAAAAAAAAAAATTAAAAAGTGGCAATTCTTACTTAATGAACAGCTTAGAAGTTTAATAGTTTTCATTCACTATAATAGTGTCATGTTCAAATATCAAAATCGTGCAGGAAGAGGAGAAAGAAACACAAAACCGATTATTTTACTTTAATTATACTGTCAAATAAACTTTCCATGATCAAGTAACACATTTCAGGACTCCAATATACAATACCAAGCTCATGATACCGCATGTCACATTAGTTCTTTTTTTTTTTTTTTTAATATACAATACTTTATAATAGTGAGGCAAGTCAGGTGTGTGTTACCTGGCCCTTCCCTCTGAGACACCTGTGATGCCCCCTCCCAGCTGACCCCTCACACCCACCTGGGGAGCCCCACATGAATAACACAACAAGATTAGAGGTGGTAAGACGGCAACACACCGCGGGCCTTACACAGTATGAGAGACACCCATTTCTACCCTGTCAGATCTCTGTTATCTTAATCACCGGCCCAATTTGAAGCATATGAGAAGAGAAACCAAGATAATCAGCATGGAGACAGCATCACAGCATTGTATGTCTTGCACTATATACACTATCATTATTATTTTACTGTTATTATTATTATTATTATTATTATTATTATTATTATTATGATTAATATTATTACTATTATTACAGCTAGTATTCCACACACAAAAAAATTTTTTGAGGAACCACAATGGTAAATCACAGATTGTTGTGTATAGTTAATCAACCCTATACGTTCTATACACCGACACACACCCATCACACCACCACCAAGTAGCCACTCACTCAACACCATCAATATACAACTGCCAGGGGAATAGACGCATCATATCACTATTATGTGGCCTGTTTTGACGCTGCCATTTCCAGGGATGTACATTAGCATGCAATATTTGGCTTCTTTACTCAGGTCTGCTTACATTTGGCGGCCATATGGCAGGTGACGACTATTTGGTGTTGATGGAACTGGTGGATGACTGCATGTAGCTTACTGGGAGGTGACTGATAGCATGTCGTGGCCCCTTGGTGATCAAAGCTAAGACACAGAAGAATAATGCTCTGTGCTACGAGGTGCAGAGAAACACAAGGCAAAACTGTTGTATGTAGGATTAAGATTGTTTTCTTCCCTTACAAGTTTCGCTCGTTTTGTCCATGAGGGAATGAGGGGAGTCTTCACCTCGGCACAAACAGCAGCAGCATAGGGTCACTGCACGCCACTATGCACGTACAAGCTTCCTACAACTAAACAGTTAGTCAGGCCTCTTCGTTAGCTAATGTATATACGTATATGTGTACTATTGTTCATGGTGGCTTGTTGACCCAGAGAGACACAATACAGGCAACACCAGAGAAAACCTGGACATTCCTTCCAATTAAAATATACTTTCGGTGGTAAAAATGTACAAAATAAAAAATATATATATAGAAATAAATGGATTGTTTGTCTATAGTCTGACATATACTGTATATTATTCATCATGAGCATTTTTTTATTTTGTCCTCACTCCAATCAGCTTGACTGACTAGAGACCAATGGAAAAAGACAGGAAGAAGACTTCACTATGTACTATAACCTAAAACGAGTCAAGGAAGAAAGCTACATCTCATAGGGGAAGAACCAAACTGTGTGTGTGTGTCTGTGTGTGTGTGTGTGTGTGTGTGTGTGTGTGTGTGTGTGTGTGTGTGTGTGTGTGTGTGTGTGTGTGTGTGTGTGTGTGTGTGTGTGTGTGTGTGTGTGTGTGTGTGTGTGTGTGTGTGTGTGTGTGTGTGTGTGTGTGTGTGTGTGTGTGTGTGTGTGTGTGTGTGCGTGCAAGGATATGTAGTGTGTTTTATTGAGAGGCATATAAGAATGTGTGGGGATGGTCAAATAGAGATGGGAAGTGGAGGGGAGGATGAAGGAAGGAATGGAAAAGAAGCATCAGATAATAAGAAAACAACAAATACAAAAATATTTGCATAATCTTGATATAACTTGAAAGGGACAAGCTCTTAAGCTGGGAAAGAGATCCTTCAGTTTGTGTAAATATAAACATACTTATTAGTTACTAAAACTTGTTTAGCCTTTGGTTTCAACAATAAAGAAGAGCGATAAGAATACTAATTTATGGCATACAAAAAACTCCCTGTTCTGGCACAGCTAAATAAGCCACTTTAAATTTGTTACTGTGAAAAAGTCTGCTTCTAATACAAGAGAAAATGAAGATATGACAATGGATTACATTGAAAGAGAAATACTCTGCTATATACACATGAGGCATGTACTGGGATAACAGCATTGTTTAGTAAGTCCAGAAATCAATTTACTGTTCTTTATGAGCAACAGCTTGGCCTGCACAGCCTCTGTCTCCAGCTGCTGGCCTCACCTAGGAAGGTAAAAGCTGCTGTCATTATAACACCTCCCTCCTCAGGGCATCAGATCACTACCACACCCACTAACACTGAGGACACAGGAAACAGATTTTCTGTTGGAGGTACATGGTAATGAAATAAGAAAAGCTAATTCCAGCACGGGGAAAATATGATCAAAGAACTCTTTAGTATCTATTGAGAAGACGAGACAAAAGGTTCTAGTTTTAATGTCACAGTGAGTCTTTTTTTTATATTTTTTATTATTTTAAAGTATTATTATTATTATATTATTGTTTACAGGCTATAACTGACTGTATACTTTGCATGACAAGTGAGCTGCTGTATATATTAATGTAAGTCAAAATAAATGGTTGTAAAAATATGTACAAGTAGAATGCTAGAAGGGTTTTTGCACATTAAAGAAAGACATACAGGACAAGATCACGCCACTGAAAATGCAATGGACCATAACAAAAACAATTCAAGGAGAGACAGGTAACAAGGAGAGACATGGGAGCAAAAATCACAACAAAATCAAGACTAGGGTGCAGGACACTACAAAGATCAATGGACAAGATTCTTGCATCACGGTGAAGTTTCCTGAAGTAAGAGCTACAACTATGTAAGTCATAGGACAGACCTTGAATACCAAACACTGTACGTACAGAAGGTCTAGTCAAGACAGATCACTGAGGTAGTCTGGGGATGGGTGGGTAGGGAGGTGCTGAACACTCAAATTGGGGGAGTCTTAACTTGTATACATATGTACTGCCTAACAAGTCTGCATCAGAAGAATTAAGAAGTACTACAGTTACCTGGAAGTGTGTGTGTGTGTGTGTGTGTGTGTGTGTGTGTGTGTGTGTGTGTGTGTGTGTGTGTGTGTGTGTGTGTGTGTGTGTGTGTGTGTGTGTGTGTGTGTGTGTGTGTAATTCACTGTGTTCTTGAGAATCACGTTTTGGACTCATGACTGACAGCTCTGCCCTCTCAGTGAGGGTGTGGAGCTTAAGGGCCAAAGCCTTTAATACACCACACATTCTGTCCCCTTGCTCAAAGAGGACTGCTCACTAACCTCCGTCTGCAGAGTGACAGCCAGGGAAAATATCACTGGGCTAGCAAGCAGCATGTGTGTGTGTGTGTGTGTGTGTGTGTGTGTGTGTGTGTGTGTGTGTGTGTGTGTGTGTGTGTGTGTGTGTGTGTGTGTGTGTGTGTGTGTGTGTGTGTGTGTGTGTGTGTGTGTGTGTGTGTGGTCAAAGCTGACCGCACACACTCATTCACTTCCAGAAACTACAAAGCCCTGTGTTTTCACAACATACTAGTCACTAAGCAGACTGCAATGTTTGCAATAATTCTCAAAAGGCATCATATCTGGCAAATTTTGATATAGAATTCATGTGCAAGAAAATTTCAAGGCAAGCAAATAAAAAAAATGCATGATAACATCACTGTAACTTCCTCTAGAAAAACACAAAACAAAAATCTAATATCAGAATACAGGACATAAAGGCAGGATATTTATCTACACAAACATGCAATTCATATGGTCCTTGTATCTATAACACCTTTTCTTATCACCTGTAGCAAAGCATAAAATAAAGTTAAATAGGCACCACAAAATACAATGCATATGTATACACACACCCAGAAAGTGCTGGAGTCTAGAATAAAAGGCAGTGTAAGCGAGTGAATCTCTAAGTGCTTTGGACACAAACGGGAAAAGCACAAACAGAAATACAAACGTGTCTGGCAAGTATGAGAACAGAAAGCAAGTGTGCACCACTGCATGACATCATCGCTAAGGGGTTCTGGGATAGCACCTCCTGTGTAATACTAGTGGCACAGGAAGCAGAAAACTCTATGTATTTGCAAGTAAATCTTTTTTTTCTTTTCTTTTTTTCAGTTATGCTCAAAATGCACACATTTCTCAAGGCAGGTGCAACCACCACGAGTGACACTGTTCTCACTGCTTTCAGGTACAATCTAATTCCTATGGAAATCACTGCAGTGCCTTAGCTGCTCAATAGTTATCATGGGGATTTCAACTCGGAAGACCACAAGATCTGTATTCTTTCATTAACTTCTGGTTCCACCATACAACCTAACATGCTATGTCCTTACACTTTAATATATGCTCATGTCACTGACATTGATGTGCTTACAATATACCACACAAAAATTGCTTTGGAGTGTGGCTATACACCAGGCTGATGACACTAGCCACTGTCAATACAGCTGCAAACTCTTTCCTCCATCAAGTATTTTGATACAGCTGAAACACGTCAGGACTTCTATTCATACTTGTTGCCCTTTGCATATCTAGCCCTAATGACAGTTTGTTCAATCAACAGATGACAAAAAATATATTTATATATTAAACTCAATCCACAAATCAAATAAATTCTTCACTATCACTGAAAATACTGAAAGGTACAGCATTGTGTTTTCCTTCATCAAGTGGCACTGCAGGTATACACATTTCTCCTTTGAGGAATTAACTGGCTGCAGCATCCAGTCTCCAATTACACATAAGACAAAAAAATACCCTTGCATATTGAAACCCTCAAGCTCCAAACTGTCCTAATAAACTGTCCGTAATGTAAAGCTACAGCGGCAACCTTTCATCAGTAGTGTTAGTTTCCCAAGTGCCTTGGACAGTAGGGCTGCTATCACAATACACTGGCCATCACCTGTGCTAGGGTGGGTGTAGGCTTACATAATGAAGCTCCTAAGATAAAGCATGACATATCTAAATGAAGCAGATCACATCCAGGTGATAATGTATGTCTAACATGCATACGAAATACATGCACTACAACCTACAGATTTTTGCACATTAAGTGACCAATGAAAACAACACTACATTATAAATAAGAAATAAATATATAAATGCAGTGATATGATAGATAACTATTCAAATACATTTTCATCAATCATACAAGACCTCTGAGGCACTTCCAAATTAGGACAGACTTCCTTACACCTAGCAAGTTCTCAGAGCCTGCCACATGTAAGCAATTCACACAGCCACGTTCCGGGACAGTGTCATGAAATAAAAGCATAGGTGTAGGCAGCGGACCAGCAAGCCACCAATCAATACCAATGGAAGCACTACTGCAGGAGGGGTCAAGGGCAGTCCTCTCACCCTCCTTGCTCTATGTTGCCAGCCACACTAACACACACAAACCCAATGATATGCTTTTTTGTTTCTTGCAATATGTAATTATTCTATCACTTGTTATTTATTGCACCTTGGCTATCAGAACATCTCAATAAGCACCTGGAATTCTATCTGTGCTTACACACTTAATTAAATGCTTAAATACTGAACTGAATTTAACACTTAATGACATATTTGGTTAGAGATGGCATATTTACTAAGGGAAATTTTTTATACTGTTGTTTGTGTGGTGACAAACCCAACTGTTTTCAGTAAGTGTGAGAAGAGAAAAGAGATCACACTGGAAGTTCATCAGCCTGATTTTAAATTATACTTAAACAGTAAACTTCAGCAAGATAGTGACATTTAAAAATGACAGACATTCTCACCAGCTCAGAGAGAGAGTGATAGTGCACAGATGGCAAGCTATGCATACTTCAACAAAGTGAATGAACTCAACATCTTGCAAGCCACAAGCACACAAGGTCTTTCATTTTTTTATTCTCTTTGAAATGCCCTGAACAGGAAACTTTTGAGGGTGTTCACAGTTCTCTTTGGTGATGCGCACTACAAAAATATAAGGTATGAGTATCACATCAAGCAAGTAGCCACACAAGAGTTGTTTGGTCCTCCAAGATAGGCTTTGTATCTTCCACAAAATCAAAATCAATAAATAGATACATAAATAATAAATAAATAAATACTGTCATTAGTCAAATTGAAGAAATCACAAATCAGATAAAGAGAATTTTGAGGCCAAATTAGTTATAGAATTGTCAAGCAAGGCATGACCTTTGCATGTTTTAAATAGTAGCCATTAAAATATACTTTAGACAGTTGAATCATATCACTCATTACAATCAGAAATCTATGCACAACAGACTGAAAGGGCCGAATACTTCACCTGTGAGTCTGTTCCACACCAGCCAAGCTATTTCAATAGAAAATGTCTTAAAAATTTACTGTACTATCTAGATTCTAGAAGTACCAAAAAATAACAGACATTGTGGAATGTAAAATTTTCAGGTTTGGCTTTGGTGGGAGAGGTGCTCAAGGACAGACCTAATACTAGGGGAGAGCTGTACTTTAAAATACCATGTTCACCTGAAGCATACATTATTATGCTTAGAAAATCAAATACAAGACTATTTATATTTTGCATATGTTTTAAATATGAAAATCATACAACATCTAACCTAACCAGTTTCCCATTCATGAAGATTCCTGCTGTGAATCAATTTGAGAGTTTTCCAGCTTACGTCAAAAGAGACTTGAGCATTTCTTGCTGTCTGGCATCACAGTTACTGCACAAAAATAAACCTGAATCCTAAAAACAATATCAGACTCACCTCTCCTAGAATAAGAGACCAGTCATTATTTACCAAATTCCCTTTAGTCCTTCACCACTACATGATTTTTTGTGCTGTCTTCCATATCACCCAGTTTTGGAAAAATAACTTGTACATCCAAGAGAAAGATCACATTTTTAACAATGGTTACAGCCATGGTTCTCACCTTGCTAGTAATGGCACAAACAATGTCCAGCTTGAGACACCTGCTCACCATGTCAGAGGTGATAGTCCATTGTCTTGATGAACTCAATTGCAGCACAGAACTGCGTCCACCAATACTGGTCCTCCCCCTTGAGCCGCTTCTCATAAAACAAGTTGACATACTGCATTGTGGATAGCAGCGCTGGAGGGTTAGCCTGGGGAAGCATGCACACTATTAGGCCTTGCATGATCAACTAAAAACAGAGTAATAAATACTGGCCCAATGAGCTCACCCTGTCAGATGCATACAATGGAAACACAAACACTAAATTCACCTAGCAATGAGAAAAGTCCTGAGGGAATCTTACCTTGATAAGGACGTAGACAAGCACCGGCATGAAGTCGTCAGCAGCAGGCACTGACTGCTCGTGGGCAAGAGACAGCAGGTTCATGATGGTCTGTGAGGCTCTCACCACACACTGCAGCTTGTCCCCGGGAGTCTTGTATGCACTGATGCTCACAATCTCTGCCTGTGCACTGGGCCATGGACACTCATACTGGTACAGCTGGCAGGGGCAAAGGGAGAACAATGTATTTTGATGCTGGTAATATCACTCAGTAGTGAAACATGAGCAGTGAATCTGGGATGCCAATGGCTGCCAGGGAACACCATGCATGTCTTGGCTCACCTTGGGTATCCTCAGGTCCTTGTGAGTTGGGGTGATAACAGCTGCCAGTTTCTTCATGTGTTCATGCAATACTCTGTGGAAAATTTATGACATTTAATTTCTCTAATGAAAGTGCATATAAAATAACAATGCAATAACTGTAGTGAAAACTATTCATATGGCAATGGAAGCACTGCATCAAGGAAAGGAAATGACTCACTGATCTCTGGACACATCCCCATCACCGTTGGGATAGAGAGCATGAATGTAGATGTGGGACATGACAACGCGTTCCAACACTAACTGGGCGGCATCTAGCTGCTCCCTGGTACTGCCTGAAATGTGGGCGGGGGAAAGACCTGTGATGAAATTTTGCAGTATGTGCTTCAATCTTGTGAAAAGGAAGGAAATTATCTCATTTGATGTTTTGTAATAAATGTGACAAGACAAAGGAAGCCTCAACTTAAAAACCTTATACAGAGGAGAACAGATAATAGGATATTTGGAAAAAAAATCATAACTTTGAATTATCAACATGAAATGTGAGCAAGAGCTACAGGATCAATACTTCCAATACAAATAACTGCAAACCATAGAATTCCAGGCAGAGACACTTACTGATCCACATGGGGTCACGCTCCAGCTCTGAGTACAGCTGAGTGAGGAAGTTCTCCACCAGTTGTACCTTCTCGTCAGGCACAGTAAGGAGAGTGAAATCATGGGTGAAGCGGCCGAGGCACTGATCCCGCCGTTCCAGGAACATCCGCACACACACGCCCACAATGGAGGACATCACCACCACGGAATCAGCCTTGATCCTTGACAGCAGCCTGGCAAGTGTTAAAGCTGGTTATTGACAACAAAGATCTTCACTCCTGATTAACACTGGTTGATTTTTCATGGAAAAGAAGAAGCAATGCAAACAAACAAGGGAAAGGAGTGAACATCGAATTAAAGGGTATTCTTTCCCCATTTAAATTTTGTACGACAATAGATAGCACTACAATGACTGTGTTATGTGGAGAGAAATAACAAGAATGACTGAATTAAATGTGTTAAATGTTTTAAGTAGACAATGGAATGCTTATAGATGAAACTAGGGCATTCTGAAAATTTAACCTTTTCTCCCTGGCTCAACACACATACACACACACACACACACACACATTGAAAAAAAAAATAAATAAAATAAAATAAAAAATAAAGATAAAGAAGAAAAAAAAAATACTGAAAGTGCATTCCAACAACTGCCCTGCAAGGCTTCTCACAAGGCACTCACTTCTCCAGGTGTGCTATGGTGGTGAGAAGACCCTGTCGGCTGCGCACCAGGTAGGCCACATAGGGTGATCGGGTGCGGTAGTCATCTATCAGGCTCCTCACCAGCTGTTCTCTGCCCTGGGTTGCCACAATGGGAATAAAGAGTTAGCCTTAGCACCAAAGCTGTTCTTCAAGTGGGGATATTTTTAGCAAAGCACAAAGTAATCATGGGGTAATATGAGAGAGAGAGAGAGAGAGAGAGAGAGAGAGAGAGAGAGAGAGAGAGAGAGAGAGAGAGAGAGAGAGAGAGAGAGAGAGAGAGAGAGAGAGAGAGAGAGAGAGAGAGAGAGAGAGAGAGAGAGAGAGACACACACACACACACACACACACACACACACACACACACACACACACACACACACACACACACACACACACACACACACACACACACACACACACACACACACACACACACACACACACACACACACACACACACACACACACACACACACACACACACACACCTTTGCATCAAACAGCTGGACGCAGCGGAGAGTTTCATGTAGTTGGGCCACCAGGGAGCGGTCATGAAGATTGGTTGCCTCAGCCAGCTGACACCGCAGCCAGGTGAGTACATCACTGTCAATGCTGTTGCTGGTGAGAGGACATAAAAAGGTTAATAAAGGGGACAAAGGAGATAACAGCCACAGTACATGAGGAACCTTGTCATCATCAACTAACTCACAAATGATTGCATTCATTTCTTTGAAGCAAGGAGAAGCTCCAATTTACTCTCTTAAATAAACAAATAATCATATACTAATAAATAACATCTACTTATTTCATCCAGGTCCACAGACCACCACCCATCATCTTCCCCACACTCATGCTATGCTAGTAATGTAAATAACAGCAGAAGTCTGAAAATAGAAATCAAGTATTAACAACAAAAAGAAGCACTGGAACTTACTCTGCACTACCCGGCATCCCAAACTCAGGCACATGGGGAGAAATAGAGAAATCCGCAATGCTCAGCACAAGCCGCAGCTTTCTCTTGGCATCCATGAAGGCATAACTTGCTTCTATGTTTGCTGGATCAATGTACAGCCTCTCATCTTCCTCTGTCTTAGGGATCTCACCTGCTGGACTGTGGATGACCAGGACAAGATAATGAGCAACAAGTCACAGTGAACACTCTAACTGAGTATAATGTTGAGTTAGGCCTTTTATGTAATTTTCAGAATTTCACAATATTTTTGTCATGAAATAATTTGTACTGAAAAATTAGCTAAAAATACACACAAACACACATAAAACCATGCTTTTGAATGCAAATGACAGTGACAAAGGACCAAACCACTAACAGGTTATGCTGGTTAGCCATCATGTTGCCATCTGTCTCTGAGACGTCCACACTGGGCTTCTTGTTCCGGTACTTGGCCAGGATGTCATCACTGGTCTCCTCAATGATGGGAGGACGATTCTCTTCTGACATTGTACGGCGGATGTTGGCATCTGGTCCAGTAAGGCCAGCCCGGATGTAGCTGGATTCATCACCAGACCGGGTGCCTGGCTTGCGGCGTGTCTTGAATCCAGGAAGCTTGAAGTTCTTGAAAAATCCACGCTTGTGTTTAGCATCTGCATCAAGCAGATCACGGTCGCCCCGCTCAGCAGTCTTGTCAAAGCTGATGCTCTTTGGAATGGCTCCCGTGGATGCCATACTGCCTCCTGGGGCATTAGGCTCAGGCACCTCCCCAGACTCAGGGGCAGGACTGGCATTAACACCTGGTGTAGACCTTAGCTTTCCTGAGCCTCCAACCACATCTGAGCCAGAGCTGCTGGAGGATGCCAGGCTGGTAGTGCTAAGGTGCAGGCTGCTGTCCTCACCAGAGCCACGGTCACTGGAGGCAGCCAGCTTGTGGTGCACTGCCATGTGGCTACCCTCAGCAGATCCACTGCTGCCTCCCAGATCCATTAAAGGAGCACAGGGTCCTGCTCTCCCTCCCTCCCCAATGAAGCTGTTCAACAGTAAATGCTGATCACCAGACACAATGCCATTGTTGGGCAATGTGGACAAGTTGAGACTTAGGCGTCCCAAGGACTGTGTGGCAGAAGCGACCTCCTGGTCAGCCTGAGATGTACTCTCCCCTTCCCTGCTGTCCATAAGATTTCTCTCCCCCTCCCCTGCAGGGTGGATGGGCTGGAACTCCACTCTTGGAGGTGTGGCTGGGCGGCCAGCTCTGTTTAGCATTGGGATGGGTTTCAGGATACCACTGGGCATAACACCACTTGTTTCAGCAAGCTGGGATGGTGGCAGGACAGGTACAGGCTTGAGTATTCCTCCACTGCCACTGCCACTGCTACCCCCAACAGCTCCATCCACAGGAGAGCGGGAGCCCTGAGCACGGGGAGTAATGTTGTCCTCCTGAGGAAGAGGCTCTGGTCGCAGGAGATCTCCTCCCCCAAGCTCCACCTCCATTTCAGACCGTCCCGTGTCATCTGAGCGTGCCACACTCTGAGCATCATCAGTGTCAAACTCAGTCATCCTTTCTGAGTCTGAGGCAAGGACATCAGTACTCCAGGCCTCAGAGGCAGTTTCAAAGGTCTCGCCTGTGGCATCACCACTGAGGTACTCTCCCTGCATCTGATCCAGCTCTGCCAGGTGCCGATTCAGGAGCTGCTCATGGAACTGGTCTCCACGATCAGCCCGGTCAGCTGCCTCGATGGTCTCTGAGTCACTGGCCAGCACATCAGTGCTCCAGGTGTCTGACACAAGGGAGATTGTCTCATCTCCACCAATCATGGGTTTGATCTCAAATCGACCAAATTTTTCTTCAATATCAGCCCCAGCTGACTTTGGGACAGTGACAGGAACATTGGGTGGGGGAGGCTGGTTCTCCTCCCCACCCCTGAGTCCAGCCTCCTCCCCCTCTGTCACCTGGGAGGAAGGTGTGTCCCGCCCAGACACATTGGGAGTGCCACGGCCGGAGACATTGGCTGACACCATGTCTGAGAGGTTGTCTGGCTGGTCCTCCTGAGGATCAGCAATTACGGACATAATGAGATGGAGAGGACGAGAGAAAGAAATTAATTCACAAGAATGAGGAAAAATCTTCAACATTTACAGACCAAGGAATTTGTTGGGCAGTAATGTATGCAAAGTACGACAGAGCCATCATACATAGGCTATTAAATTGAATGCACTAATGGCTGAAGAAAATACTGAATCTAGAATCCCACCCTTATGAAATTTTGTTTGCATGCTTAAGTTCCACATACCAAAAATTCACCATAACTATATGCTACTGTTGAACTGTTGTATGTGAAGAATAATAAAAGCACCACCCACCTGCTCAACATCATCCAAGCTAGAGGCAACACTATGGTTGCTGGCTGCCTCACTGATTGCCTCTAGGTTGTCTGAGGTATTACCAATGGATCCCTCATCATGGGAGAGAGAAAACCTTGTCCTCTTCTCAATGGTGGCCTCTCCCCCTCCTCCGTCCCCCTCATCCTCCACATTCATTCTCACACGGGAGGTTGTCTTGGATGCCTGAGGAGTAAGAGTAACCTTGAGCACAGAACATTACAATGGAGAAGCTAAAGAAACACAGATTCCATACAACTCCATAAATAAATAATGTAAACACAATATCATCTACTGAATATCAAATGTGTATTGATCAATACAAGATACAATTAGTGCTTTAAGTGATTAAATTTCTTCAATAGGAAGGAAGGTTAGGAAGAACACTACCAACCTTTAATTTTTAACTAGCCAAATGACAAAGACATCAACACATCTCCTGTACCCATAACATACTACTCAGATTTTAACACAACACAACAACAAAGAACTAAAATCACCTGGACTGTGGACAGGACTTTTTCCTCTGCCATTAATCCGGGGCACTCTGGTGGACTGAAGGTGTTCAAGGAGATGACCAGCACTGTGTCATAGTCCAGGGCTGGCTGTACTGGCTCTGCCTCCTCCAGACTCCCCTGAGCAGGTAGCTGGGTGGAGCTTCCCCCAGTGGAATCCTGCAGTGATCCTAGGGAGTCTGAGTCTCCACTCCCCTCACTGTGACTCTTGTTGGCCTTGATCCTGCATGGGAAGGAGCATCTCATAAAATATGTCCTACTAATTTTCTAACTATACAGGTAACAATATTGACTGCATTGCCAACAATGTATTGCAATACTTTCCAACATACAATATCAGGTAAGAAAATCCTCACTAATTAGATCATAAGCAGCAAATTTCTAATCATAAGTGCATTACATTCATTAAAACCACAAAGATGTAAAAGATTTGTGTAATCAGATTCCACACTAAATTTTCAATGTTCCTCATTTAATTAATTATCCTTTTTTTCTTTAAGCTTTGACTGCATATAATATTTATGCAATTATATAAATCTGGGCAAATGAAAATATTGCTTTAACTGAGACTATGTACACTATGGAACACGGCACACCTGTTGTTCTTGACTCGTCCAAGCAGATTCTTCTTGGTTGTGTTTGGGGTGGAGATGGCCGAGCTGGTGGAAGGGACTGGAGACAAGTGGGAGGACTTGAGGCGACCAATAACTGACTCCAGGTCCTTACGCATCATGTCATCATCAAGCAATTCAGTCAGTACCTGATATTCAGAAATAAAAGTGTAAGTCTAACAGGAACTCAGTCACAGGTGTGAGGTCCAGTCTCCCTTGCCAGAAGCACGCAGCCACTTTCTAGATGCACACACTCCAATTTCAATCAACAATGTCAACATATGCAGCACAGATGAGGGCCATCCAGCACCACACATCTACTTACAGTGTTCAGGAAGGCGACGAAGGAGTGCAGCCGAGGCTCGGGAATGAGGCAAGAGGAGCGAATGAGTGTGCTGAGAGGACTGTTGAGGCATGAGGCTGGTGGTGGCATTTCTGTACCTCCACCCTCCAGGATGCCATCCACCACACTGGACATTACCTGCAGAAAAAGCCAATTCATGTGAAGCCAGAAATGTAACAACACTTACAGAAAATAAAAAGCAATACCAATTTATTTTTTTTTTTATGTAGGAAGGACACTGGCCAAGGGCAACAAAAATCCAATAAAAAAAAATGCCCACTGAAATGCCAGTCCCATAAAAGGGTCAAAGCATTAGTCAAAAATTGATGAATAAGTATCTTGAAACCTTCCTCTTGAAGGAATTCAAGTCATAGGAAGGTGGAAATACAGAAGCAGGCAGGGAGTCCCAGAGTTTACCAGAGAAAGGGATGAATGATTGAGAATACTGGTTAACTCTCGCGTTAGAGAGGTGGGCAGAACAGGGGTGACAGAAAGAAGAAAGTCTTGTGCAGCGAGGCCACGGGAGGAGGGGAGGCATGCAGTTAGCAAGATTAGAAGAGCAGTTAGCATGAAAATAGCAGTAGAAGACAGCTAGAGATGCAACATTGCGGTGGTGAGAGAAAGGCTGAAGACAGTCATTTAGAGGAGAGGAGTTGATGAGACGAAAAGCTTTTGATTCCACCCTGTCTAGAAGAGCAGTGTGAGTGGAACCCCCTCAGACATGTGAAGCATACTCCATACATGGATGGATAAGGCCCTTGTACTGAGTTAGCAGCTGGGGGGATGAGAAAAACTGGCAGAGACGTCTCAGAATGCCTAACTTCATAGAAGCTGTTTTAGCTAGAGATGAGATGTGAGTTTCAGTTCAGATTATAAGTAAAGGACAGACCGAGGATGTTCAGTGTAGAAGAGGGGGACAGTTGAGTGTCACTGAAGAAGAGGGGATAGTTGTCTGGAATGTTGTGTTGAACTGACAGATGGAGGAATTGAGTTTTTGAGGCATTGAACAATACCAAGTTTGCTCTGCCCCAATCAGAAATTTTAGAAAAATCAGAAGTCAAGCATTCTGTGGCTTCCCTGTGTGAAATGTTCACCTCCTGAAGGGTTGGACATCTATGAAAAGACGTGGAAAAATGAAGGGTGGTATCATCAGCATAGGAGTGGATAGGACAAGAAGTTTGGTTTAGATCATTAATGAATAATAAGAAGAGAGTGGGTGACAGGACAGAACCCTGAGGAACATCACTGTTAATAGATTTAGGAGAACAGTGACTGTCTACCACAGCAGCAATAGAACGGTCAGAAGGGAAACTTGAGATGAAGTTACAAAGAGAAGGATAGAAGCTGTAGGAGGGTAGTTTAGAAATCAAAGCTTTGTGCCAGACTCTATCAAAAGCTTTTGATATGTCTAAGGCAACAGCAAAAGTTTCACCAAAATCTCTAAAAGAGGATGACCAAGACTCAGTAAGGAAAGCCAGATCACCAGTAGAGCGACCTTGATGGAACCCATACTGGCGATCAGATAGAAAGTTGTCAAGTGATAGATGTTTAAGAATCTTCCTGTTGAGGATAGATTCAAAAACTTTAGATAGGCAGGAAATTAAAGCAATAGAACGGTAGTTTGAGGGATTAGAACAGTCACCCTTTTTAGGAACAGGCTGAATGTAGGCAAACTTCCAGCAAGAAGGAGAGGTAGATGTTGACAGACAGAGCTGAAAGAGTTTGACTAGGCTAGGTGCAAGCACGGAGGCACAGTTTTGGAGAACAATAGGAGGGACCCCATCAGGTCCATAAGCCTTCCAAGGGTTTAGGCCAGCGAGGGCATGGAAAAATTAACTATTACTACACTTAATATATGAATGAATTATCAGATAGTTAAATCCAGTCACAACAGACAACTTTGTTACAGATATGCAAAATAGATAAATACCATGAGCAAACAGATTCTCACAGGTACACACATCTGGACTTGCCTCACCTCCTTGTCAAAGTGGGAGTAAAGATCAGACAGCCTTGGATCATGAGTCTCCCATCGGCTCATTGCCAGGACTTGCAAAATTTGAGCAATCTAGAAACAAAAATTAAATTAATGAAGAATTCATTTACATCCTTTAGCAGTCTACAAACATTTCCAAAACATACACGGATTTGACCTTTCTTAGATATCCTGATAAAGCAATTATAGCAAGTCTTACCTGCATCAGATTGAAACTGGAAATGTGTGATATGGGAGCATCACATATCCCATAAGGCTCTGGGGTGACCAGCGCTGGGCAGAGAAAGAAGGCAAACACCAAGTCAACACAGATAGCATTGACCTCCCTGGTATCTGTTCTCTTGGCTGTGAGGAGGACGTCGTACAGGATCCGGACCAGCCAGGACAGCTGAGGTGGGAAGCAGTTCATTGCCTCTTTGATGCTTTCTATGAACCTGCCGGGAAACCACCATTACTTGAATGTGACAAATTCCCAAATCAGCAATCATTTACCTATCCATCTAAATCTGAAACATTCCTAGGAACTCTCTAAGAGAGAAAGCAGCAGCAGAGGAGTTTCTGTTTATTCCTGTCCTTGCATGCTCTAATCCTCTCACCTATCTTTCTCACATATCCTTACACTCTTTCTGCCATGAAATTATATAAAATACATTCAAACTCAAATGTTCCACTATAATCCTACAAACACAGCTTCCCTCTCTGCATTCACATGTGTGCTCAGGCTTTGATTACCTCTCAGTGATTTTGACAAGCTTGGTAATGGTCCATGTTCGGTACTTGGCCAAGGCAGCGTTGTACTCCGGAGTGCCCTCCTTCCCAAACCTGCGGGTGCGTTCCTCTGGCAGGAAGCGAACAGCAGCTTTGGAGGGGTCTATGTCAAGGAAGAGTTCATCCTCCATCAGGAGTTGCATGATGGGTTGATGGAGGGCGGCTGTCAGGAAAACCTGTAACAAAAGCATAAATGTAACAAAAAAAAAGCAACTAAGTATTCTAAGAATACTGTGTTAAACCTTAAGGCATGATAAATAAATGAGAACAGAATCAAATTAATAGCTTTGAAAACTGTATAGTGGTGTGTAAGGTTCTCCCTTTTGCACCACAGTACAGCACCTTGGCCTGAGGCAGAGAGTCTACATAGGCCCGGTAGATCTGACTGAAGGCACAGGAGCCGTGACGCAGGAGGCGCCGCGGGGTCTCTGAGGTGGCCAGCTGCAGCTCCATTAGGTGCCTGCCAAACCAAACAAAAGAGCACACTTAAATTCAATTAAATAAAAATATCTGAAAAGAATAACATTCAGTCTCTCTGGTAGCTACTGAAATAAAATCTAAAATATTTAAAACATTATACTGGATCACTGCATATTTCTCCTAGATCTAAGGAACCATGTCAAACACTTATCATGAGAAACTACTCTTAGCAGAGCATCACAGCCCAGCACATGACAAGCAACCACTCACTTCAGCAGGTTGAGAGTATATGTCTCATCATCAGGCAAGAGACAGTTGGCATAGATGGAGGCAAACACTGTCCTCGCTGCCATCTGCATTGCTTCCTGACTCTGTTTCTCCCCGAGCACCAAGCATCGCGCCAGGAGTCGAGGGTTTTCACGGAGACCTGACAGCAGGTCCCCATAAAGGGCCTCCTAGAAAAGTAATGAACACAATGTCGTGTATTAGCAAAAAAAGTTATAAAGAATGTTTTAATGACCATAACTTAAGACTCTAACACATGCATGTCAGTGAATATAAGTACTACCTAAAATTGTTACTCACATTGAATCCCAGAACTTTGTATCCATCAACAAACTTGAGTTGGTTGAGCAAGTTTGCTCGCTGACAGCAAGTGGGTGGGGAGGAGTGTGGCTGCAGCACCAAGTCATGGTAGTTTCTCTGTTGCTCCCCACGCACCCAAGATGCATGGTAGGCTCGCTCAATGGTCTTTCTCACCTATTGGAAAGTAAGACGATAGGGGAATAACTATTTATGTCCTACTCAGTGACATAAATAGGTAAATATCTTTTCTCAATATGCAGCATCACACTCTCTGATACCTTAAGAGAAGAGTAGTGGGTGGACCAGCACTTACTTTTTCATTGAGCAGCTGTATCTGATGCTTTTCTGCCTCTAAGAAGAGTTTCTCCTGCTTCAAGTGGTGAGCCAACTCCCCAATGTCAGACTGAAGACTTCCCATGCTGCTACACCTCTGAGAGGGACAAGTAAAACATGTCCTTCTGGTACAAATCTAAACTACTTTGAGAGATGGAAGTAAGATTGACCAAAATTATCACCTTCCTAATCTTTCAACTTTTCCATTGTTATTATCATCACCTCAAAGAGGGAAAAGAAATACATGTTCTTCTCATGCAAATTTTAACTTTGAGACTCTTCCATACTAGTTCTTAACCATAGGTATATATGTAAACTTCATCCTTCTTATGACAAGGAAAGTAACCATGATCATTCTTAATTTTGGGTCATTAATAATGTATATAATAGGACAATGTGTGTGTTGTGCTCATATCCCATGAGAGGGTTTGATCTTATGAATGACAAACCCATAGATCAACTCAAGTGCAATAAACAGCTAATTTAACTGATAGCATCTTCTAACAAAGCAGCAAAATATTCACATATAGTGATCAGGCACTTGATGTACATGTTTGTGGTGGTTTTATTTGGGGATCAGCTTTAGTGTGTCCACTGTGGCTCTTTAAAAAATCTGGTAGGTTAAGTTGTTAGGTTAGGGGGGTACAAGGATGGTGTAGCTCCTGTTAGGTTAGGTTTGGGAAGGTCAAAGAGGAGCACAGCCCCTCCATTAGGTTAGCTTAGATTTGGGAGCCCATATTTTAATAATATTTGCTCCCCCACCCCAAAAATTTCAAAAGAATTAATTTTCCCATAGACTTTTAAAAGACTAAATTTCACTAAATTTTGCATTCCCCACCTGGAAACCCCACTTTCCTACTAGGTCTCCAAGTTTATTGGAGCTGGAAAGGGACGACAAAAGAATATACGAAATGATATTCGTAAGATTTACCCAGTAATAAACTATCCAAGTCGACCTCACATTACCTGCATGACAGTCACTCACCAACACTCTAAGTAACACATAATCGCCTCTAACTTTCCACCCACAAAACAGGTAAAGATGTTGAGCTTGAGGCCACAAACTAACACACCAGTAATGCAGCCTCCCTGACCCCGCCCCCTTGAAGTTACGCCAAGCTAATCCTACACCAAGCATTGACCAGTTTCTATTCCCCAAACTCACTACTGACGCGCTCACTTTAGCCCAACATATCAAATAAACAAGGGCATCTAACACACCGGGAGTACACTGTACCTTCTAACCATTACCTCGTTAATTACAGAACCTCAAGACTGCAACTCGATCTCTCAGAACACCCAGACACACTCCCCAGCACCCAAGGGCAACACACAAGCACTCTCTCCACCACAACGCCGCAGAAACACTCGCCACTCACCTCCCACCCGTGTCACTTGCTTCTTTGACCCCACACCTCCACGCAGACCAATTAACACACTCAGACACCCCCTTCAGCACACGGGCAGCACACTCACCACCACAACGCCACAGCAACTCTCGCCCCTCACCTCCCACCTCCGTCACCAGATTTGTTTACCTCCACGAACCTCCGTCACTTCAAAATTTCACCTGACTTTTCAGAATCACCTCTTAGGGTTCGATACTATATCTTCCTCCTCAATGTTACAGTGATAGGGTATGAGTATACGTTCAAGGGAGTGTTGTGTGCATCTTTCTCATGGGTTTTAACGTCTATATTTCCTGAGGCAGACGACCTGTGGGGAGGGGAGGCAGGCTGGTGGTCGAGAAATGAGGGACTAGACTCGAGTGCTGCGGGGAGTCTGCCCTCCGAGAAAAGGCAAAGGACGGAATCAAGTTACCTCGTAGAGGAAGATACGCTGATACCTGGCGTTGTAAGGACTAGCCCTCCTCACCTGAACCTATGTCCACGTCTATCTGTTCGTTATCAGGTGGAAGAATTATGTGCTTTTACCTGTAAATATTGTCCCCCGTGGCCAGAAACCCCCATGAGCCATCCCCGTAGCGGCGAGAGAAGTGTTGAACAGTGTTCCCGCGGCGTGTGGCAACACTACCTGCAGGCCAGAGGTGCCTGCTTGTGGCTGCTGCTCCTCCCTCTGTGAAGGTAGGGAACATCTGTGTAGCCTCACTCATGCAAATTACAGTATATGCAGTTGTTATTTAACGTGCTGTGTAATAGTTAGGTTTGTACATACACACTTTTCCTTGTATCTCAGTACACTAGGGGAGAAGAGATCAGATATGGTTTATCTGTGAAGCATAACTTGGGATATCTGCTTAATTATACCTCCCCCTCTAATTTCCATAACATTTCAGTGTTGTGCTGCATACTTATTGTACTTAACATCCGTTAAGGTTTTAATGTATGCTTCACCTCAGTAAAAGTTACCAAGGTCATCCAGACAAGTAGCTAAGTGTGAGGTTAGAAATCAGGATTTTTTAGTGGGGAAGGCAAAAAAGTACATGGAATTCCATATAAGTTTCTGTAGTAATTTATTTTGGATCCAGCCAACAAGTGAAAGTTGTGAACTTCCATGACACTATTTTTTTTTTTTAAGTACACAGGGTGCACAGCCTTGTATATCTTTTTTGGTCTTGTGATGCTCACCATTCTTCTCATCATTCTTATCATCATTCTTATCTCATGTATTAGCCTCTGCATTACCCAGTGCCAAAAACCCACCACAGATCTAGGAAGGCTGCAACCATTTCCATTTCCCTCAATTAATTAGCCTACTGTGTGACTGCAGTTAACCAGTATGATGGAAAAAGGGAAAGATGGTGGACGACTTGTCTACTGAGGCCCTGATACAGAGGTTCCAGGAGGAGTGCCGCAGCTGCACCTATCCAACAGATGCTGCGGGCATCAAGAAGCGCTACAAAGATACTGCTCTCATCCTCTTCAAGGTTTGTAATTTATTCATGCTAAATAGTTACCATTCAGAGGAAACAGAATTTTATTTGTCAGATCAATAGAAACATCAAATACAGTGGAACCTCAACTTGTGAATTTAATTTGTTCCATGACGGAGCTCGTATCTCAGTTTGCTCGTATGCCAGATCAATTTTCCCCATTGAATTTAATTGAAATGTCATTAATCCATTCCAGCCCTTCACAGAACATCCCAATTTTTTTTGTTACATGTTTTAGATAAGAAAAAGGTGTTTATAAATAAAAAATATCGTATAAAACATAGTAAAACATAAGAAAAGAGAATGTAAAGAAATAAACTGATTTTATAAAGTGTATTTACCTTGGAGATTAGGCGACTTGGGCTAACAGAAGATGCTGGCAGAGGTGGAGGGTGGAGGAGGTAGGTGGAGGAGATGGGAGGAATTCGCTTTATTTTGTGCTTTTTAGTCATATTTGTTCACCATAAACTCTATCGCTTAATCACTTAACTTATTCGTTATACTCTTAATGCTACACTTTATTGCTGAACTTAATTGCTACAATTTCATGCTTTAATTCAATGGACATCATCCACTTCTTCTTCTCAGCACTGTTCTTTGCACTCAGTTGCTTAGGACCCATGGTCAGATAAAAGAAATTTGGCTTAATAATTGCACAAAAAGCACAAAATGCTAGCACAGCACAAGAAATGCTTCCATGGGGAAAAGAAAAAAATGTGAACTGAACAAGTAGAACACAGGATGCTGCGTGGATGTTGTATTCGCTGCACCAGTTAGCGGTGGGGTATCTGGAGCTAGCTCACAGCTTGGATTTTGGCTCGCAAGCTGAAGCAAAAGAAAAATCAACTGAGTGACAGCTTACATTTCGGATTTCTCATAAGTAGGGGCATTTGTAGGTCGAGGTTCCACTGTATATACTCTTCTTTTGTATAAACTTTCAGCATAGATTAGTATAATTAGGCACCAAACATACTGAATGTAGTGTGTTGGGATACTGCCAGTACGGAGTCATCCCGAGAGCACTTAGTACTACAAATATAAATTCATGATCTTCCTTTTTTATGTAGCTTTATTATTTTATAGTACTCTTAACACCTGTGACTTATAATTTCATTACATGTGATAATTTCCTGATATTGTACTTGATTGAGCTAATAGTCACAGTTGCCATTGACTGCTAGGTCATGATCCTTGCTGTAAGATATTAAACATAATAATAGTATGTCATTATGTCTCTGTCTGGAGTAATGTGCATTAGGGTCAATCATTCCCATTCTTTTGTGCAGGAGGACTTGGACGATGGCATCCTCAGGAACTATCTCACATTTGGGACTCGTCGTTCATCATCTGTCAGCCAGTATGGCAACACCCCCGTTGTCATCCGCAGGTCCCGCAGCTCCAATGGGGAGTTGACAACAGTAGTGGAGCAGGTGTCTGCCCTCCAGGGCCGCTCCACCAGAAGCAATTACACTCTGTTAGAAGCTGGAGAGAAAGACACAGATTCAGATTTTGAAAATGACTTTCAGGAAAGCAGATTCAACAGTGATGAGAGCTTTGCTATTAAGGAAAATGATGAGGACTCTAAACATAAAGCAGACTCAACTGAAAGTATACAGAAGCATCAAGCAGTCCATGAAACCAGCAAAGTCAACACCCAGACTACTGTATGTCTGCAGGAGAGCACCTCAACCATTAATGACCAGCAAAACCAAGACCATGATGGTAAGAAGAGCTTTAGCCATAATGATCCTTCAGCACATCCCTGCAGGGAGAGTGTTGAAGGGGATGCAGTTCAGCTGCCTGAAGAATACAGGAAGCATGACAAGAAAAGGATATCCAGAAACAGTGAAGAAATAGAGACCAAAGTGTCGGAGTTGTCAGCTATTGATGAAAACAGGCAGCTAACTGCAGAGGCCCATAAAGACCACATATCATCCCCAAACTCAGGACGCAACCTCAATCAGCAAGTACCAGATGACTCTTCCTTACAAGCCACATCAGAGGAGAAAGATGCAAGCCAAACATTCCTACAGAATACTTATGAACCAACATCTATCACTAGCAATGATAAAGTCCAGAACAGAAGGTCCACTCCTGAAATAGACCATGCAGCAATATTAAGGGAATTTGTGCAGCAACCTTCTCGACGAAGCAAATCTCTGCCTCAGAGCAAGAATGAAGCTAACCTCAGCACTCCTGAGACATCCATAAAGGAGGAACTAAGGGAAAACCTAAAACTTGTGGAATTAAAAATTGTTGAGTCTTCTGACAACATCTTTGAACAATCAGATAGAGAGACTGATGCTCAAGACACAGAGAAGACTCTTACCACATCCGACATCCCTCACCTCAGTGATGAAAGTGATGTTGTCTTCATTGATGCAGGATCACCCTCACTCTCTAGGGCTAAGTTTTCCTGTGACTCTTGCTCAGGATCCACTGAGGAGGTGCTACAGAGCCATGGAAAAGAAAAAAGTTGTTTAGACAAAACTACAGATAAACCAGCTGCCCCTCCCCAAACCCCAGAGCCCAGTACATTTATTTTAGACAAGGGTATAAACACACCAGATAAATCCACTGGCACTTCCCAGGCCCCAGAACCTGATACAGTATCTAAGAATTCAGAAACCAAGAAGGGAGAGATAACAACACGAAGAAGACACGACAGTCACAACAGCTTCAGAGACCTTCCCATCAGGAGCCCCACACCCCCAAGGAGGAAGCCCCAGAAGTCTCCCCGAACACCTAAACTAAGGGAGAAGACTAGGAACCGGAACTCCTCACTGGCCCTCACATCTGATGAGGAGGCTCAGGAGCTCCTTGCTAATGGCACACGGTCAGCTTCACCAACTTCCAAGACTGGGGACCTTAGATTTTTCTCATTCTCCCTGAAAAAAGAAAAGAGCAAGAGTGCAACAAATCTTGGATCCAAAAGAAATCGGGAAAGAGTAAGACTGACCTCAATGAAGCTTTCCTTAGAGGACCCTGGAGTAGTAAATCCAAAACTAGGATCTAGCAAGATAGAGGATAGCCATTTTGATAACTCAGGGAAAAGAGTTGGTGTCCGCAGCATGATGATAGATGGGACCATCAAACGAAACTTCATTGTAATCCATCCCTCTGATGACTCTGATACCATTGGCCTGGCTCCCATGACACCTCAGGCAGCTGAGAAAGAGGCCACGCCTGCCACCACCCCAGAGGCACTCTCCACGGTCAAGACTCGCATCACAACCCCCAACACAGAGAAGCTCGAGGTGATGAAACGAATATCTTCCCAGACAAAGTTGAAGGAAGAGCTTTCAGATATTCCTGAAAATCTGAAAGATGAATCAAGGGGAAGTTTTCGAGGATCCCTTAGTGTTTCTCAAATTTCTAGAAGTTTAAGAATAAAACAAAACAAAAAGAACTTGGAACATCTTCCATTGAAAACTTCACATAGTTTGTCCAGTGAGCCAGTGTGCCCTAGTCCCTCCAGTTCCCAGATACTGTACAAGTCTCCCTCATTGCTGTCAAGGGTGGACTGTGACTCACCTGTTTCAGCACAAAAGGTTCACCATGCTGGAGACTCCAGGACCGTGTCAAAATTCTGTGTCGTTATGTGATTGTCAGAATGGTTTATTTTAGAGTTGCTGGTGTCATGTACTCATCAGTAGTAGTTAGACAGGAAGCGTCTTTGACTGGCAGTTACACTACCATGGAAGGGAAGAAGCATGAATAGGTGCCACATTTCACTGTATTCATTTTTTATTTTCTTATTTTCTTTGTTATTTTTTATACAGAACCAAGCTTATGCTGCTGTTTCCAGATGTGATTTGGCTGTGAGTACATGTGTATTCTATTAATACATTGAAGAATAAGAAGCCCAGTGGCATGGAAATGAAGGTGGACATATATGGAGCACATCACCTTTGGGCCATGCTCATTGAAACAAGAAAATTGTCTCATTAAAACTGTACTGTTGATTGATTGATTTTATTGTAGATTTAATGTATGAGTATGCCAAGGTTGAAGGTTTACAGTGATTCTTTATGCAGAGCTGAAAGACATAAGAGCTCTATATAATGACATGAGCACAGTATTTTTTCTTATGGTAGTCTTACAGTAGGCACCTTGGAGACTGAAGTGAGGTGGAAGAAAGTGGTGTCAGAGCCAGACATGCAGTGCACAACACACTGCATCCTTTACTCGGTTGTGAATGTGAGACAAGATGTTGAACTTATGTTCAAGTGGCTTTCTAAATGCTTTTTATACAGAAAAGCAAAATATAAAAGTTTAGAGCTCTGTATATTTGTGCTGAACTAACAAGTATCACAGCAGCACAATTTGTGTATGTCACCTTCCTCTTCCTTGAGGCTTTTACAAGTGCCTCTGTCTACACCAGTAATCCTCACACATCTCAGTCTACTGTTCTTCCACATGAGCTGTTTTTGTTCTTAGATTAAGTTTGGTCTTTATGTTAAGGTTAACTGATTTTATACCATGTCATAACATATCCTTTCTCTAGTCTCCTGTAGCTTAACTCAATATACCATAATTGGTGTTCATTTAGAATGACTTGTAGACAACTTTACCTGTACTCGTGCTGTTTTCAGTGACCAACTTCAGTGTACCTCTCTCTCTCCCTCTCTCCAGTGGTCCAAGTTCTTTGTAGTATTAACACTAAGTCTCTGTGGCCACAAATAGGACGGTGCAGAAGTATACATGTTGAACTGAATGACAAATATGTAGTTAAACCTATAAAGCAAAAGTATTTCTTTCATGTAACTTTTGAAGCTTTCTCTGGAGTATTTGTTACATTTTACAAACTTATTTCATAAGTTTTGAATATTGTCTCAATATACATTTTCAAAACAATAAGTGAGAATAAGGGCAGCCTCCATTTTGTGATAAATTCTGTAGTGAATCCTGTGTGCAGCACACTGGAAATATGGAAATATTTTTGTACATGTGTTGCTTCTGTATTATAAATGAAGCAAGTCAACCCATCCCAGTCACATTGTAGTGCCACTTCCATGTGCTACTTCCCTGTGGTGCTCATCCTGCTGTGCTCCCTGACAGAACATGTCACACAGTAACTTTGTACACAAACCACTCAAGCCCCAACACACTCGGCACAGGAAGCCTGTGTTAGTGTTGGTGCCTGGGTATTGGTCTTTGCCTTGCCCAAAGCACAGCACACTTTGGGGTCTGTTCACTGTCATGTTCAGCTTGGTGTTCTAAAAGAGTATGAGAGTGTGGATATTTTTGTATGATGTATGACATATGGTTTTTAGTTTTATATGCATATCTACAATAACATAGATACATACGGAGTTCTAATGAATAATTTAGGTACTGGTGTGTGTGTGTGTGTGTGTGTGTGTGTGTGTGTGTGTGTGTGTGTGTGTGTGTGTGTGTGTGTGTGTGTGTGTGTGTGTTGCCACACATACATGTGTGTGGGCATGTGGACTGTCTGACAAAAAAGGTGACCAAGCACCGAATGTTTTGAATTCCTCCAGTGTGAGACAGAGCTCAGTGTGCATCACTTCCTGGATATATTGTGCCACACTTATCAAACTTTTATATACATTGTGCATACAGTTTATCATATTTTATATAATAGTACCATATATACAGTAATTCTTAAGCAAGAATGTGTGCAGTATGCATGTCCCATATCCATGTTAAATCAGTGGCTAGCAAGGTACTCCTGACAACAGTGGTGGTGATTTTGATATTTACTTTGATTTGTCACAAGCAGACATGTAGGCTTCCACACATATCTCTTCTCATATTATCCAGACTGCCCTTATTTGACTGATGTCTATCTGCTGTCTGTTTTGTTCTTCAATGTAGATGTGCTATAGCTATTCTTTTCATTTTACACAAATGTAATGTTGATTATAGTATTAAGTGTAGATACAAATCATCCCTCCATGCTGTAGCCCTGCACTGCTTGGACTGACTTGCAGTCTCGTATATCAGATTTTAGGACAATGTAAAATGCTGCTGTAATATATTGAAAACTTGTAGTTTTGGGGTTAACCACCCAGTAAACCATAGAACTTTTGATGATTTGATTAGAAGGAAAAAAGTTTCCATGATTAGATCATGTGCAGAAAGCAATGAAGTGACTGTGCAAAATGTTTTAGTAGTTGTAGTTAAAAGAAGTGCCAACAGAGAGATCAAAATAAGGTAACATGTTTTGAATTGCAGGTGAGGAATCCATAAACTGAAAAATGCTTAAAAATTGTTATCCACAGGTTTGCTTTTAGGTGAGCTGCCACAATATGTGTCTAAGATTAATCCTTGTGAATAGGAAACCTTTTAGAAATGACAGAACAATAACAATGATGCATCCAAGGACTTTGTGTTGATTCTAATGGGAAGGGCTGGTGTGCATGCCCATGTGACATGTTTATCAGACACCCTGTGGCATCCTGATATCCATTAATCGTGATAATCTTCATCAGAATTTAAATAAGTAATCCACATAAATACATCATATCATTGTAACTCAAAATATTGATATATAAAAGTGATGATAGATATACATTTCTTATTTTGTGTACAGCTACAAACTGGATTTTTTAAAAACTCCACTAGTCAGCAGGAACCATCCCTAACATTATAATTATATTTTGAGTACAATTTGCAAACTTTACAATAAATGGTCAGTAAAGCAAGGGTTGATAGTATTTTGGCAAAGTTTTAGATGAGCTATGTTAATTGTTTAGTGACGAAAGTTTACAGTACTGGTTCATACAATATATTCACTGAAAAGTCCTTTATGTACGTACTAAGCATAGATTTCTTCCAAATAAGCAAAACCTTTTATATCTGTATAGTAAAATTCTTAATGTCTCCACTTCACTCTTATAATAATCATCAACTTACTCTTCTGGTTGTTTGTTAGATATTGGAAAAAAAAAAAAAAAAGTTTACTACACAATATGGTATCTAATTGATTTGCCTGTGATCCTCAGGTGATATGTTATGTCGAGGTCACAGCGAGCACTGAACTGTTGGGTGCAGGTTGCCAGCCCTGGTGCTGCCCAATTTTGATATATTATTTTCATTGTTTTATTATTTTCATTGTTTTTACCTATTGCTAAGTTCAAACACCCTGTGAAGGTATTCAAAATAAATTCCAGTGTTATATGTAATGTATGTCTTTCCCTAAATGTTTTCAAAAGAAACCAACATTTCCTCATCTTCAATATATATATATATATATATATATATATATATATATATATATATATATATATATATATATATATATGCTGGAGTGACTGAAAACCTCCAGAATCTAGCCATCAAAACAAGATCACCACCAGCATCAAGGTAATGCTTATGAGATGTTCAGAGACGGCAAACATACAAGATGACAATTCTCTAGTCATGAGACTTTTGAAATGCAGTGCTATAAGACCGACTTTCACTCGAATTTTCAAAACAAGTAAAGATAATTACAAGCTTAATCAAGCTACAGTTTTATTTTAAGATACATTAAGAGTTGGTTAAGCCCATAATAATATAAATAGATGTAGACTATGTACATGTTTGTAATAAAACTAACATCTTTCACCTACAGTACTCTTAAGTCTGGACAATTGAGGATTTGTCTAAAACTACAGCGAAAGACTTCCTTTTAAGGAGTTACAGCAAAGACTCATCAGATTATTGGATCCAAGGACAGATTTCAGCAAACATTTGACAAAAAAACCAATCTTACATTTTAACAAATATTTGATGAGACAATGCATCCTTATGGTAATCATATAATCTATTAACACTCACTGTACATTATTTACATTTCAAAGTTAAAGCTGAGAAAAGGAAAGACAAGGAGGAAGCTTAACATTTACCTGATGCTACTCCTTTCCAGCCCTCATCCTAGTTTGTCTGTGTTTATGCATAACTTCTCATGACATTCAATGCACAACTGCTGAAACTTGCATCTTTCTGTATCATGCAGGGCAGCTAAACCTTTCCTTGGGATGGGGCTGTGGTGGTGGTGGATTCAATGGCCTAACATCTGAATGGAGTAATTCAAGATTCTGCACTCTGCCACTTGACATTAAAAAGCACCCAAAAGAAGAACTCTGGCTGGAATAATATAACTCTGATATGATGTCATCATGTCATGAAATTAATATTAAATCAGAAAATTCACTAATCATTATCTGAATGTAAGTTTTTAAACAGTAACACCTATTGGTAAACAATCAGTAAATAGAGCTGGCAAAAATTTAGGTCCATACAGGAAAATAATATTGCCTTTAGTCTGAAGTAGTTCAGTGAACAGCTGGTCATAATTTTGGACATTTCAAAACAAATTTCATAAATATGAATATATGTTGAGATGAACATAATTTTAAAATCACTGCAGTAACAGTATTTTATATATTAAAAAACATTTAACCATGACTACACATCAGATAAATGCCACTTTTATGAAGAGTGTAATCAATCAGATTTTTCTTGAAGGAAGTAGTCATGTGGCTTAAATGCATTTCCAGTTTTTGCAATACTACAGAAATTCCCATTTTACTGTGCAAATTTCAAACAATAACAAAATTTTGTATATGATTAGTTTGTAAAAGAGTAATGGATCCACATTCAAATCAATCTAAATCCTACTCAAGAACCTTCAAAAAAACCCTCACACATGTGCATTAACATTACATCACATTCTGGCAGTCAGATTAAAACATGCAATGACTGGTGGATTGAACAGTTCACCAACTCAATACTGGTAGGTCATAACTGTCACAATATACAAGGAGTCTCAGCTTAAAAATAGTACATGTTCATGTACTTGAATATTGTGCGTGTTTGTTTACCCTAAGAAATTTCAGGCTTTAGGTCCTTTACAGGCATTCATACTCAACAATCTGAAGATCTATTCACTCATACTGTTGAAGCTTTTAGAGTCTCTGGTTATGGTAAATAACATTCACCTAACCATGAATTAATCTCACTAGAACTTATTTTGATATGTATGATTGCTCATTCAAATCATGTTTATTGTGGTCATGCATCTTACTTTTCTGTTAACTCATGTTGAGAGTCATCTGCAGCTGTACCATTTTTCATTAAACATTAAGGGAAATGTTAATCAATAAATAAGACTGGTTGTAGAGCTAGTGGTGATGTAATCCCATCCCAGCCCATAGACCCTCCAGCCACTACTGGCTTACTCTGGGCTGTGGGCTGGTCACTATGACCTTACAGTAAACAACTTGTCTTGCAAGGGACAGGTACTGTGTCAGCGTGGCTACTGTTCTTTTCCACTGCCTCATGTTCCAACACAATATAATGACACTGGAAATTGTAATGCACCAAACCTGAATGTTGTAAAAAATTCTACAAATATTAAGGCAATGTGATGCATCTGGTTGATTCTACCTTATTCACAAACATGGGAGTTCAGGTAGAAGAAGCATTGATGATGTATTTTTTTGACACTTTTCCATTAATAAATAATGAAAAAAACAGATTTCTAGGTGGGCAAAGTTATTACAGTTTCAAATGAGTTGATAACATACCAGTGATTTCCACATTTTATGATAATTATTAGAATTTACACTGGCAGATTCTTGTTATTTGAAAGGTAGTGCCAAATAGAGATGCAGATCTGTTGGCATGTTCTGGTTTCCATTAAGGTAAAGTAGTGTCCACAGTTGGGTGGCAGCTTTCAAAGGAAGCATTACTCCTCAGGAACCTTGAAAATAGTGTCTGGGAGCACACTGGTTTTATAGTACAGCTGTTTAGACATTTTTTATAAAAGTCAAAAGCATTTTCAACAAAAGCAATTGAAAAACAAAGCTGTTGAAAACTAAGAATGCAACTTTGATTCACAATTTTTTTTCCATGGATCTTTAACCTCAAGCATGGTAATTTTCTGTGTATGGTATGTCAGTCAATTTCAGGAGTTTCATATTCTTTGTTACCACTGCCAACGAGATTCCCAGTTAACTTAATTCAGTGAGACTGGAGATGTGTGTAATGTAAGAAAATCTCTATATATATACATGAAGCTGAATAACCCTCAATAAAACTTAATCAAATGTAGATTAAGGTCTTAACATGCAAGTCAAGTTAAAAGCATCAGGTTTCATTGCCACATAAATGTGTTTACAACCACAAGTCATCTACAAAAGTCCATTAAATTCTTGCAATCTGAAGTTTTTTCTCTCCAATGCAAAATTTCCAATCATCACTCCTTTATCCAAAGTACTTGTCAGTTTGCTCAGTGCCAGGCTCTAGGGTTTACACAGCCCACAGAGGGGCTGTTGGTCAAGACCTCTCATGTAACATTATATCACTAATTCACCTTCAATAGAGGTTAGTCAAGCATCAGATAATCAGATATATCCGCATTGATTTTGAATATGAAAATTACTATTTATAAGTTTTGAAGAGTATGGATATATCCTGCAGAGAATATGAATATATAGTGTGACATATAGTACATCTCTCTATACATAATATAGTCATGCAATCTCAGTAGGAAGAGATTCTGGTCACTGGAGAAAGGAGTCATTACAGACCTAAGCCACCAAAGGGTGAGTAGCTTATCAAATTGTCAAACATTTCAGAGTTCAACATTAAAAAAAATATACAATACAGGCACATTAATGAATACTGTCGTGCAATCTTCATTGAGATATTCTTGTACCAAACCTCAAGGTACCAAAATTTTCCTGGAGTCTTTCATCTCTTGGTATCCAAACGCGCATCATCACAGTTCGGTACAAAAATGTCGAAATAAAGATCACTGACTGATATTACATACTAAATCTGTCTTAAGTAACAACTGAAGACTTGAGGCAAGTATTTCAGTGTTTTCATCTGCAAGTTATATTTGTAAATAATTTTGTTACTTTTATGAAAAGTAACTTCAGCTATGAAGACAATTTTTTAATAAAGAATTTTTAAACATAAGAAATCTAGAAACTTGATTACCATTACTACTGAAATATACATTTCAAGTAAAATCTTTCAAAGGATGCACCATATGAATAATTTATGTAATAAGTAAAGAAGAGACAAAACAATTTGTAACCCTTCACAAAACAACTACAGTGAAAACGGTTGGCAAAACTCAACCGTGATTTTATCACATGACTGAACAACAGACTTAAAACAATCTGCATCATTTATAGACAATACTGAGATCAACTATCATTATTCATAAACACTATCACATTTGCAGACACATCATCACCTGGACTACTCACAGGCAGCAGCTGCCTGCTGGCAGCACACCTGCCGTCAGGCTCAAGTCTCTCTTCCTACACACACACACCTTAGTTCAAGTCAAGCACACAAGTTGATAAGGAACTTATAGGTCACTCAGTCACTCAGACTTATATCATCACCTGGGAAATCTTTCATGCATTTTCCACAGGATGGTTTTATCCACATTCAACAGCTCATATTGGAAGCATTATCTTTGCATTGTAATATGATTTTTAAAATATGTTATTAGAAATTCTGGAAGTTATGTCATTATATCTTTCATACAATATATCAACCAACTTCATTATATAAGAATATGATAGGAATAAAAACTACTGTTAAATGCACCATACATCCATTATCTAAAATAAGGTGTTTTGATACACTTCTCTTAAACTGTACTGGTGGTTACCCTTAAAAGCAAGTACTCTTGTCAGGTCTATGCCAATACTTCATAACATTTGCCAAGAGGCCCTGGCAAGTCACACCACATGCACCATCCCTTGGCAGACTGGAGGAGAGTTGAAGAATGTGGCACTTTCTCTATTTCCTTGGAGAAAATTTTGGATTGGTTGGGCCGTGAGTGAAGGAGCGCAACTCATAAGGAACGCTGGTCTTGTGGAGGTTGGCAGCGTCTGCATCACTCTTGCGGAAGATCAGCATACGGATATCAGTATGGAGGTAGATCTTGCCAGACTTGGAACTGACAAACCTGTAAAAAAAAAACAAGGACATGAACCATGTGTATCAATGATAATTCAGATCCTTCAGTTTATCAATGAATTTCCAGTTTTATAAATACAATGAATTCTAACCTTCACTCAAGTTATGCAAGTCTTGATGGATGACAATATAATGAATGAGCATGTCAGCAGCCTACTGTGCTGTGCCCACCTCATGACCACTTTCATCACTTTTCAAACTCAAGAAAAATTATGTGGTGTTCTGTGATCATTATACCATTACAAAGTCACTAAAATCTTAATTAACACAAGTGCTACCTTCATTGAAAGTTACCTGAGGTGTATGAGGTAACGCAGCCACTGGTGAGCATTGGCGTCCGAGTCACTTGCCCCGACAGGCATGTTAAGAGTGCGCTGCCGGACAAAGGTACGAGAATTGGGCGGCATGTCCGACAGGTCATACATCACCACGAACATCTTCACCACGGTGCCATGGGGGTTGAATAGAGTCACCTGCACTGTGCCTTTGTTGGGCACATGGTAGCCTTTCTTGCCCAGGTTTATGTGGCCCTGAAATAGATTTATTGAAGAGTAGAAAAAACCCAAACTACATTCATTACACTACATAACCGTTACATAGGCAGACCTGAGCCGAAAAACTGGCATGTATAACAAAATAGCGAAAATTCCGAAAATCCTAAATGCAAGTCAATTACATATATACTAGAGTATACATATACATCCTTGACTGGTGGCTCATTGGCCACCCTTTGCTTCCATGTGCTTGATTTAAAACACACAAGCTCATTCCACTCAACACTAGCTTCATAGCAGTTTTGCTTTATGAAAAATGCATTGCTATAGGTGGTATTATAATGACTTCCCTTCCTATCTTGAGATTAATATTGGAGAGCGTTCTTGAGGAGAAAATCAAGGTATGGAGTACTAATGGTCCTGCAAAAACTAAGTAAGTGTATCATTTCTATCTCTTACCCATTAATCAATAGATAAAATAATGATCAATCTGAACAAAAAACTCATACATACCATGTAGGGGGATGAGATCTGGTCATTATCACAGAGGGTGTAGAAGAACACAGTAACAGGCTTGGTGGTGCGTTTCGGACAGAAAGCCCCAGAGGCGGCTATCTCAGCAGTGAAGCCCTGCACGGTGGACACAGGCTCCAGGCGGCCATTCAGCACGCACTCCTCAAAGCTCCCCAGGAGGTTGGAGCAGGTCACAGTGGCAGGGGCTGAGAGGGACAGCTGGGTGGTTTTGTAAGCATTGTTGTGCACCTCATTGTTGGCGCTCATCTCCACAGAGTAGTTCTCATCTTCTTCACTGTCGCACGTGTACAGAGCACTGCAGTGGAACGATGTCGATCTAAAATTTTTTTGTGAAAAGGTCAGTCAAATGCAACACAACACAAATACAGAACCTAGACTGAGGTGAAGGAAAACTGTCGAACCAAAAAATTATGAAGAAAATTATTAAGCGAATGTGAAGTGAAGCATGGCAGTCCAAATGTAGGTTTTCTTTCCTGCTCAACTTGTCTTACCCTGCAAGGTGGCATCCAACAAAAAACAAAAAGAGATAAAATAAATAAAAAATAAAAAAATATGTAAAAGCTAAAAGAAGAAATAATATTCCTAAATAGATTAACACCATGTCAATTTTTTTTTTTTTTCATTTTTTTACTAAAATACTATAATCTACATTATTCATTTCAACATTTCCAACTTTATCTTAACCTCCTCTAAATCATGCCATTCTAACTCACTCAACCTTACGCCATTCTACATTTTATTTTATTTTAAGGTTGTCAATACCTTACTTCCTGCGAGTACCATTTAAGGCATTCATTACTCTCTCTCTTGGTTTTCTTATAACAAACCTCTTCAAAATATTCACCTCATCTCTCTCTCACTGCACCTTCTCCAGCTATCCTTCTGTGCCTGATACCACGTCTTAGCACCTGCTTTCTTTAACTTCCCCCACAACTTACATTCCTTTAGATTTTTACCAGCCTAATAAAGAAATCATGAAAAGCCTGATCATAATGCAAATGCTCATACAAAATTTACTAACGTGTAATTTTTTGCTATAATTTCCGACTAACTGGCAATTTTAACCCTGAAGTAATGCAGACCAAAGAAATATGCAAATAATCTTTAAAATTAAAGTAAAATAAAAATAGTGCAGTCATCTTCCAGTGTTGTTGTGATACACTCACCTCTTGATTGCAGCAACACAGTTCAAGGTGGAATCGTAGTCAAAACGTTTCCCTTTTCTGAGAGGTGCTGGCGATGAGGTGAGTGGCAATCCAGTCTTGCTGTGGAAAACCATGTTGGTGGCCGAGTCCAAGGACCTCCGGAACTGAGCCTTTGCACTCGCAGAGGGAATGGGGACGCCCTTCTCATTGCATATTTTTTCTACTTCACTATCAACGGAGATCTCTTGATTTTCTAACACCTCCATCTCTTGCGTTTCCAGCTGTTGTTGTTCTTCCAGCTCCTTCCAGTCCATGTCATCTTTCTCAAGTTTTATTTGCTTATTGCCCTGAGTGATGTCCTGAGTTTGATGATGACCTTTAGTCATCAGGTGTTTGAGCAAACTAGTGCTCTTGGCAAACCCTTCGCGAGTGTCCCGCAAGGGTCTGTCTGGGTCTTTACCATTCTGCATCACACCATTCTGGTTACCTACTTCATTTGTGGTCCTTTCTTTGTTTGGGATGGTTCCATTTGTGTGAGTTTCTGATCTCAAGATTTCCTCAGACTTTTGAACTTCAAAGGTTAATGCCCTTTTGACAAACTCTCTTCCTGTATGGGAGGCTTTTGTTATTTCAGTTTCTTGACAATGGCTTTGTTCATCTTCCAGAACTCTATTATTCTCTTTTTGAATACTTGATAAAACTGCACTAAATGGACTTTTAACAAGAGTTTGTGAAGTCTGCTTCTGGGGCTGAGATATGACGGGTTTGGCTGGCTCACTGCTGGCAGTGAAGACACTCATCTTGTGGGTAACCTTCTTGGCCTCGATGCATTTTGTTTCACTTGATAATTGCAAACTTTTTCCACTTACAACTTTTGTATCACATTTATTCATCTCACTGGACACACTTGTATTCACATTATCACAAGACACCACACTCACATCCTTGCACGCTCTGGTCCGATACGATTCACGGCTATCAACTAAAGTCTTACAGCTAGGAATATCACAATGCTTCTCGCCACTACGAGCTATAGCTTCAAGAAACAGATTTTCAGGACTAGGAGGAAGCTCTTGCACACCTTCTCTCCCTCGGCCCAAATTTTTGTTATGGCACCTTTCACTTTGTTGTCCTTGAGAGCATTCAGAAGAAGGAAAGGCTGGTCCCACATTTTTCCTGTATTCACTCCATGATTGATCAGCTGCCTTCTCTCCTCTCTTTTCCAGATCGTCTACATTTTCACCTTTGATGCTGATGTGTGAGGATTCATATTTTTCTTCTTTCCAGCACTTGCTTTCAACCTTCTTTCCTCTGTCTTTTAGAAATTTTGAAAGATAACCCTTGTTTTCCCAAGATTTGCTGCCAACACTGCTATCACCAACAAAGCTCATCCCAGATGATTTGGTTTCTCCTGAACCTCGTGGAGACATGGCCTCGTACTGTGCCCTGTGCCGATCCATACGCAGGGGAGGGAGGGGAGTTGGCTGCCGCAGCACACTCAGTATCTCCATGGTCTCCTTTGGAGTTAAATCAAAGTTAACCTTTGTATTGTAAAGATGGCTGGGGCTCATGTCTCCTCGCTGCTTCAGTCCTTGTTTAAGCTCCTGAAAAGAGGAAAACTTTAGATGATGGTACAGACAATGGAAAATTATGTGAACATTATAGAGCTGATAAAGTAAGTCTGGTAGAAACTTCCTAATGCAAGAAGGCAAGAATGTAAAACAAAATGTATGTTATACATAGGCACGTAGGAAGCAAGGGCTCTGTACTCTCAAGAAATGGGCCCTTGCGATATCTGGCTATTCTCCTAGCTAATGATGCCACTGACAGGGTCTTAGTTTGAAAACATCATGTGAAATGCATAAGTTACTTCTCACTTACTTTGGGACATAGATGTGCCGAGATATTCTCCTCTGTGCTGCCAACCTCAGTCAGGTCTTCAATGCTGGAACACAGGTGCTTGCCGGTGTGGGAGCAACAAGGTCTCATCTGGTCATCTAATATCTTATGAAGTGCTTTATCTTCCTGTGTCAACTTATAGAGTCTGCTAGAGTCCTGCTTCACTCGGGTACTGCTACACTGAGGACTTCCCTGATCCCCGTTGTGCTGGGAGGTCTCAGGAACAGGCAAAGATTTGTGAAAATAGTCTCGCTTGCAGGTCTGGTGTTCTCCCTGGTATTCCCATTCACTGGAGTGTTCCCCAGGTCTCTTCACCCCCTGATCTCTGCCACCTTCCTGAGAAGTCATGCTGCTGGATCTTGAAGGCTCACCCATCAATCTCAAACTGTGTGGGTCCTGGTACTCCCCTACCAGAACATCATCACTGTGGCCACCCAGGGGCTCTGGGTATTCCCCTGTCATGGTATGGGCATCAGACTGATCAAAGGCTTGGTACTCTGGATAGTGCTGATATTTGCCTCCCCTCGGGGACATCTGATTCAGAGTCTTCTGCTGTGAGCTGTAGCTGACAGGGTTCACCGAGAGGGGGGAGTGTTGTGGGTGTAATGTCACTTGCTGTGGTTTGTGCTGCATTACAGGCTGTACCTGAGGCCAGCACATCTGTGGTCTGTTGTACACCACCTGTGGTCTACGGTAAGGCTGGTAGGTACCTGAGAAGTCAAATCCTAATGAATTCTGTGCCAGCTGGTGGTGGTGAAGGTGATGTGGATGGGAATGCATCACATCAGCACTTGGCGGACACATGGAATCCATGGAAGGTTGATGGACGATAGGAGTCAGTGGATAACGTGCTTGGGTCCATGAGAACGGGTGTGAGGTGGGGGCAGGTCCAACCATCATGCTGACATCAGGAGGCTTGTTCTGGGGTGCTGGGGGTCTGGGGCGGCAGATGAGGTGCTCGGGTGTCTCTAGGGAGGGAGAACCCGAGCGAGAAGGAGACTGATAACGGCGAGGAAAGCGAGTGAGGGAATGAGGGGGATCCAAGAGAGATTCTCCAAGCTGGGTGTCCGGCGATTCACTGCGGGTGACTCGGGTGTTCTCTACCAGCTTGGCCTTCATTACACTTCTACGCAGATCATCATCACACCTGATGGAAAATACAGAGAAAAAGAAATCACAGTTTAATTAATTTCTGTATCAACAAGAAAAGAATCTTTTTGGCAAGAGCTCTATCACAGTGCTTACATATCATGCCATGTTTTCTCTTTTAAAGTACAATACAAGTGGTTACTTATATAAAAGAAAATTGTGAAATGCTATATGCATGTATTTGCATAAATGATGAACCAATATAACAATTCTTGCAACACATACAAGAATTACATTTAAGCTCAGTTTATAAATTCTGGTGCCAAGGTCATAATTTTTACTATTGTGTGTTTTACAAGATACCAAAAATAAATATTTCCTCTATTGTTTCATTACTGTAAAATCCCTCTCATCCGGCATTCGAGTCCGGCAGCTCCAAGTATCCGGCACATTTTTCCCCGAGCCTTAAAATCAATAAAAAATCAATGTGTACTCATAAAATTGATTAAAATTCCCGCGCGAGGCATACTTTGTCCCCTCGCCACCAGAGTGCACCGCTTCACGCCACCCGCAGCCTACTGCACTGTGTTTACTCAGTGACTCAGTCCCGCGTGTGCACTGTTTATCGCCTGACGCCTTCATCATGCCTAAAGTTGTAGAAAAGATGAAGCGTGTTGTGCTTACACTTAAGCAGCTGATCAGATCAGCTGCTGATTAAGATCAGCTGATCTTTGTTATGGTAAGATGCGTGAGTGTAGGGTAGTGATTGTGGACGTAATTTCACTTCTATTCAAGTATCCGGCAATATTCAAATATCCAGCATGTCGGCGGTCCCATTGATGCCGGATAAGAGGGATTTTACTGTACTAGAATAAATTCCATAAATTTTCAATTTTCAAATTACCTGCCCACAATCATACACCCACACTGAAACAAAGTGTGTTGGTCTCACCTGCTGCTATCAGTCTTGGTCTGGCATGAGGAGGAGGTGGTGGTGGTGCAAGAGGAAGAAGAGCTCCATGAAGAGGAAGACGTAGGGTAGGTTTCTGGAACACTGCCACCAGCCTCCTGCTCCTCATGAGGCTCAGGACACTCCACCACCGGAACCTTCTCACTACGGGGAAGCGACCTCACCGACACCTGCAGCAGACGTGCACATAATGAACTCAGCAATGAGCTCCTGTTTCAGATACTGCTTTGGTTCATGTCCTGCACTGGTCAATATGAAATAGTTAACTCTCAGCCTGTTGCCCTCTGAATCCTCATACAAGGTATTTTACATATTTTCACGAAGTAAAATAGTGTTGGCGTCTCATTTTAGCATTTGGTTTGAGGCATCATCAGCAAACTTGAACAAAACTAAGCACATAACAAAGACCATGTATGCAAGCATTAATGCTTCCTTTAAATTTATAATTAAGTACCTTAGGATTAGCTCAGAACCAAGTGTATAGGAGAATTTAAAATCACGGAGAAGGTAGAGTGCCAGTGGGTTGACCAAAGAAGACATGGGGATGAGGTCCTGAGGAAGGATCTAGACACCAAATGATGACAGCAAGGTGAACATTATCTTGCACTTGATTTGATGTCAGGTGACTTGGGCTGACCCATGTTAACAAGGAACCTGCTTCTCAAAACAATGATGATTATGACAATGGAGAATTGAATGCTACCTTAAGGATTTGTAAGGAACAGGAATGGTTAAGATGAGAAAGATAAGAGGTAGATGGATACTATGGGTGTAAGATAATGATCCCCAGTGAATTATAAGGAAAAGTATTGAAGTACCTAAGTGATAGATAAATGCTAAACAGAAACAGGAAAGCTTTAGGAAAGGATATACAGAGATCCCTAACTTCTGAGGATGCATTTATAATCTAAGGAATAATAAAATAAATTTCAGTTGTAAAACTATTTCCTATGCATCCCTATGTAAATATCACTAATTCTAAATCAACAGGTGAACTGCTTACAATATGTTTACAATAAGTGTCAATGAGACAACAAAACACATAATGGTCACATTCCTTCTAAACACCACGCCACAGCAAAACAAAAGTTCAATTTAACCTTTGTGACAAAAGTAAACTGTCACACAGCCACACATGAAGTACCACAATCATGGGCACAATCACAGCAACATTCTAGGAAGCCTGTGAGAGGCCCACCTTGATGGATGTGTCCTGTCCCATGTATGTGATGGGAAACACATGCTCCTCTGCCTCTGCTGTGAACTTGGAGCAGAACACAGGCGAGGTAACAGTGAGGCGGTAGAGCACATTGGGTGGGCGACGACCCCCTGACACGCTAAGCCAGGCTGACAGCTGGGAGAAGTGTAGGAAGGAGCGCACTGCAGCCATCAAGGACCAGCCCGTGGCAGTGGCCTCCGGCAGCCTGAGTGACAGAGAGGCAGGTGTGAATATGACCAACATTGGATTGATACAGGCACCTGGTAAGACTATTCTCCCTACAATGCATCTATACATTAATAACTATCATGGGTAACATCATTAAAGAATAAGATAACTAAGAATGTTCAACTAAATTTAATTAAAAGTTTCCTGTTCAGATGAAATAGCTTGCTTTCTGTTTATGTTAAGAGTGTTTTTGCTAAGGTGATAACTACAGCATCGAATGATAGGAAAGAAAAAATGAAAATTTGGTGACAAAAATTAAAAGAATAAAAAAAGATGCTTAATTCTACGTCTGATTATGGAAAAAAAAAATTTGTGAAGCAATGGAATCCTACCTCTCCAACATTCCCCACTCATTTATCTTGGCTTGGGGACTCATTTGTTTCAGGCCACCACAACAAATTTCTCATCTCAGAGAGAGAGAGAGAGAGAGAGAGAGAGAGAGAGAGAGAGAGAGAGAGAGAGAGAGAGAGAGAGAGAATAAGAACAGTAAATGCGCATAAGTTCACTAAGTATCGGGAAAACTCTAACATGGTATAAGAAATGCGTGAAAACAGAAAATTAGTGAACTTTTGACACACGACACTAGAGGTGTTAAGCCTCAGATAAAGCGCTCTCTCTCTCTCTCTCTCTCTCTCTCTCTCTCTCTCTCCAACACGCTTAGTGGCCAGTTGGAAGGATGTGTGGGCTGGCCTATCACTGGACATGCTCCTGTTAGCGCCAAGGTGTTAAGTCCTATGTGGTGACCAGGCGGTTATTATTATTGTTGTTATTGATATTATCATTATCATTATTATTGTCACTGGTGGAAGTTGTAGTAGCTGTAATAGTAGTAATATACGTATTCTCTCTCTCTCTCTCTCTCTCTCTCTCTCTCTCTCTCTCTCTCTCTCTCTCTCTCTCTCTCTCTCTCTCTCTCTCTCACACACACACACACACACACACACACATAAAACGGCAAGAAGGGAAAGAAGGATTCATTAAGACCAACCAAAGAAACAAGGTAGAAGAAACAAAAGAAGTAGGAAGAGAGGGAATGGGGATAGAGGCTCGAGGAAGATAACGGAAGCTAGAGGAAGAACAGGTCACTGAGGGAAGAGGCATAAGTGAAGTCACGTGGTAAGGAGAAGGAAGAATGGATGGCCAAAGGAGCGATAAAGAAGGAAAACAGAAAAGGGAGTGGGGAGAGAATGGTGGAACAAAAACTGAGAGAGAGAGAGAGAGAGAGAGAGAGAGAGAGAGAGAGAGAGAGAGAGAGAGAGAGAGAGAGAGAGAGAGTTGGGACTGGCTGGGGAGGGATTGAGGGAGGGTGGAAGTGTACAGGAAACCTTTGCCTTTACTTGCGGCTTAGTTGATTAATTAACACTTAACAGGAATGGAGAATACAAATACAGCTTTGCGTTTTCATCACACAGGCTTATACCATGTAAAAGCATTCCCAGTTGTACAAAGTTACTACCTTGTTCCTATCCATTATCATATCAGCATACCATTCTGAAAGCTTACAAATCGTACATCCTCATCAGATATAAGCAAACACGTGGGAAGCCTACACATCTGTTTGTTGTAACGTAGTTTCCTCAAACTTAACTCGCCTTTATCAAAAACATATTTATGGAACAATGGTAAGAGTTCAATGACTAGTTTGGTCATTACATAATTACCTCAACGAGCTTCCAAGTAATTAAGTTATGTTAATACTGACTAAACAAATTTAGGGACAAAGATAATGAATGACAAATATATGCGAATCTTCGCATATTAAGAACTCCAGCATTCAGATATACCGCCTTCTTGTAGCTTCCTTAATATAATATTCTCGTCACATGTCCCGATCAACTCCTTACTTTCGATCATAGATGGTGAAATTCCATTGCTCGATGAGTCTGAGGTTCTGGGAGGGCGCCGTGGTGGTGTCGAGGGTCGTGGCCAGCGCAGCTCCGTGCTGACACTCGGGGGCTACCAACACCTCCAGGGTCACCCCCACCCCGACTCCCCACATGACACGCAGCTGCCGCACCAACGCACTCGCTTGCATGCACTGGAGAAAGAGTCACCGTGTTTCATGTGTTATTTCCACTATTCCCATATCTTCAGAAACAACCTAATCACAACCTGAATACAGAAGAAAATTGCATCGCTTAAGTAAATATACGGGTTTCCTTGTATGCAGGTGTGGGGGAAGAAGGTGGTGGAGTGGGTAAGAGGGCTGGCAGGGGAATAACATACCACGTGATGGTTGGGGTCGCAGGAGTGCTTGTGTTGGAGCTGGTGGGGGAGGGGACAGTGAGGTCCGGCGTGGTAGCCTCGCTCTCCGCCAGGCGTCCTCCCCTCCACCACCAGGATGGCCAACGCCGTGAACACCTCCCACGGGTCCCCGGGCCCATGACCTCCCACCTCCTCGACGCTACTCGACCTCATCTTCCTGTAAATGAAAGAAAACATGCATTAGAAACTCCAGTCATCGATCGCATATTAATTCATGAAGAATCATATGAACCTTGTTGCCATGGTTCCGGGTTCAAGGTTCGAACCAGCATTATTCCCTTTAAACCTGCACACACGAATGTTGCCATCGTGCCTTCCTTAACTTAAGCAGCAGCAGCCGCACCTCTCCCCCCGCAAATACCCCGTCCACGCCTGCCCAAAGCCGCCATCAGTACCCGCAGGGTTTGGACTCCTGGGACCTCATCAGACAAAGCCAAGAGTCTGAAAACAGCCCCTTAGTGACTCCGAACAGGACAGGTCGGCGGGTGTGATGAGGCGCCACGCCGCTGTTGCCTGGCCATGAACCTGCGGCGGGGCTGGTCACCTCCCAACGCCCTGTCCCTGGAGACTGCCAGTGGCCCGGAGCTCTCGTCGCCGCCTACGTATAGCGCACTACACACACACACACACACACACCCCTAACCTTTCACGGCGCTACGGGTAATGGGTGTGACACAGTTTCCTGTTAAGCCAATTCGGTGAAGCATTTACCTATGCTACATTACCCGCCTCTTTCCTTCTCAGTTTCGAGGCGAGTATTCCAGCCAGGGACTGTCTAGCTTTTTTTTTTCCCCCTCATTGTGGCGTAAGCCAAGGAAAACAATGCTCTCTGGGTCATAAAAATCAACACGCCATGATATCGATGTCTTAGTGTTTCTCTCCGTTCACAGCAGTGGCCGTGTCTGCCTGCACCACCCACCACCTACATCACATCACCCACGGGCCTCGCCGGCGGACCCACACACCACAACCACCACTACTACTAACTACCCTACTTGACTTGGCCAGTCAATAAGTCCACCAATCTGCTCCTCCACACTACCACTACAGCCACACTCTTCGCTACTTACTCTTGTTTCCCAACCTGATAACCTGGCCTTAATACTCTTGTCTGTTGTACCGGTATTCCATTGATCCCTTGATATCCACTTGTAGTCCTGCTCAGCCCAGTCAAGTCCATTCCCCGTCTCTCCAAACAGACCACCTCGTAAAGTCCCTGACCCCGCCACCATGACCCTCAGTAAACCCACCAAATCACACGGGCCGAGCACCAGACAGTCACATCGCCAACTAACTGTCAATTTATACAATGACCTACAAAAATAGGCAGGAAAATAAGCACGTCCGGAATTAGTCTTCCGGACACACACACACACACACACACACGAGAGAGAGAGAGAGAGAGAGAGAGAGAGAGAGAGAGAGAGAGAGAGAGAGAGAGAGAGAGAGAGAGAGAGAGAGAGAGAGAGAGAGAGAGAGAGAGAGCGCAACAAGTTAGAATGACAAAAAAAAAATAGGTAAAATTTACTACAACCACCTCATACAGAGACAACGTGCTCTCTCTCTCTCTCTCTCTCTCTCTCTCTCTCTCTCTCTCTCTCTCTCTCTCTCTCTCTCTCTCAATGCCAGTGACTCAAACCGTTCACCACCAGCCACCTACCACCCTAACACCCACTTTCACCTCTCACACTCATCACCCCCAAGACACAGCTGTAAAAAACAAATCACTACAACGAAAAATTCCAACAAAGTAGAAAATAAAAAATAAAAAACAAAGGTTGCACAGGCGTTCGAGTTGGCAACATTGCTTCCCGTCGAACCAGCGCGAGGTGGTGGCGGAGGGCGGCCCGTCAGGTCAGTGGCAGGCTGGCAGCATGACCATCCATTCCCCGGGGCGAGGCGTTGACCTGCACTTCTGTTCTCCCCCTTGATGGATATACTACAACTCTCCCACTCCCTTCCCCTCCTATCAGTCATGCTGCAGACTCGTGCGCTCTAAATATACAAAAAAGAACAACCTAACTTACACTTCCTCTCGTCATGCAACTCAATTTGCGTAACAAAAAGTGGAAGTAATATTGAGTTAAGCACAGTGGGAAAAAAATAAATAAATAAAATGCCTCTTCCACAGTGCGTCCCTAAAAATTAAGTATGCGATGGAAAACAGTGAACCATAAACAATGAATAAAATCACGTATATGTAAAATTATTCACTTTTATCACGCCCTCGCTCATTAAACTGCGTAACGAAAAATACGATGAAGAACACA
>NC_087170.1:14938994-14943994 GCF_035594125.1 Scylla paramamosain | reverse complement strand
CACCACTGCCTCCCCGCCCCCATTGCTAACTCACGACCTACTACTGCCTTGCTGCTACCTTGCATCATCTGACCTACTTCCAACCTTCACATCTCCGACCTTGGCCTACCCTACCACAACACACATCATCAGTCTATTGGGAGCTTAAGCACATACGGGAAGTTGCAAGACAGTAGCCCTATACATGAATATACAACACGACACAACCTCTATAAAAATATCTTCCCAACACCTCACTCCTGACTCGCACCCTTGCTCCAACACCTCACTCCCTTTCACCATCACACCTCTCGACCACTCCTCCTCTACCCATTCCAACAAGTACTATCATTCATATCACTTAGTCTGCAAGAACTGGAGCAAAATGTTGTAATATTGGGATAAAAACAAACTCTGACCAAGACAGACCTGCCTTAGTTAAGTGAATGGTTGCATTAGGTAGCGAAAGAAATCAATAAGTCTGACACGTGCAATGCCAAGGACGCCCCTTCTCTCCCTATGTACTGACCTTAATAATCCCGCAGGTGAAACGAGTACATGGGTGGACAGGTGTGTGTGTGTGTGTGTGTGTGTGTGTGTGTGTGTGTGTGTGTGTGTGTGTGTGTGTGTGTGTGTAGGTGCAGGTAGGCAGGCAGATGGGTATTTACTAAGCTAATGAAGTCAAGACCTGCAGGCGATGCGTACTTTTTTTTATTACTTTGTGCAACGATGAGCTACTTTCACGCAATCCCTCCATTCCCCCCTCTCTCTCTCTCTCTCTCTCTCTCTCTCTCTCTCTCTCTCTCTCTCTCTCTCTCTCTCTCTCTCTCCAGTATTGCGCTCAGACGAGAAAAAAAAATATTCCTAGTGGAAAGGACTGGCCAGCGAGTTGAAGTCCTGTTCATTGCTGCGTGAGAGCCCGGACCACTTACTGAGGCTCCGGGAACGTCTTGAGAAAATGAGAGGGTGGAGGAATGGATGAGTGGAAGGGAGAAAAGGAGGAGGGCTGGAGGGTGGGGATGGAGAAAAGGAAAGGACGGGAGGGAGGTATGAGAGGTGGGTGGGTGGTGAAGGGAAGGAGGGTGTGTGCATCAAGTAAGGGGTGATAAATTTTGGGGGAGGATCGGGGAAAAATAGGAAAGCGCAGTGAGAAAATACAAATGAGGGAAAGAAAGAGGAAAGAGAAAGTGCTTAGTAAGGAGGTTGTGGTGGTGAAGTGAAGACGGTGCGATTGGAACTGACTCCCTCTTCCACCTCCTCCTCTTTCACTTCTTCCACTACCTCCACACAATCACAGTTCCCTGAATGTAACAGCTTTGCCAGCCTAGATTTTCTCGTGCAGAGATCAACTACCCCCCCCAACTCCCCTTCCTCTTTTCTCTCCCTCCCTACTCTCCCTGGTAACTTGGGGTTGCCTCCTGCATCTGGTCGTCCCCAAACACATCTTGGCAACTCTGTATTTCTCTTACCACTTTTCTTTGTGAATGTATGTAGCTTTTAAGGGTTTAGTATTTAGTCTCTCTCTCTCTCTCTCTCTCTCTCTCTCTCTCTCTCTCTCTCTCTCTCTCTCTCTCTCTCTCTCTCTCTCTAAATTAAAAATGTAAATATCCTCTCTAACTCAGCGTGTGTGTGTGTGTGTGTGTGTGTGTGTGTGTGTGTGTGTGTGTGTTGGGGGAGGAGAGAATCCAAGAGATGCCATCACATGGATGGAGGCTGGAGTGGTGTCAACTATTTACAAGTACTGTGGAGGCCTGCCAGCCACATGCCAACACTCGCTAACACCCTCCAGTCCACCAACACAACACAGGCTTCCTTTCTCTCCTTCTCCCTCTCCCATCACCACTTAAAGGCAACACCAATCCTACACTCACCCATAAGGCCATTGAAAAACACTATATATATCAATCTTCAACATAATCAAATACATATACAAACTCAGTTAATTATTTTCATCATTATTGGTTATTTGTTGTCATATTTACCCATGAGTCGCCAAGGGTTGACCGCCGCGGTGGCAACACTTTAGTCACGTGACCAGCAGTGTTGCCATCCTCCCTACCTCCTTCCCTCCCTGAGCGACACACTGGCCCGTACCTGCAACACACCACAAAACACAATGTAACACACACACACATATATCAAACAAAGCACACCTGTATATTTTTTTTTCAAATCATACGCCAAAATGAAAGAACATGCTAATGGTAATACTACACGCTGGGATCTAACATAAATGTATGCAAATAATGTAAAATGTATAATACGATATGCAATGATAAATAATTACAATATGTTAAACAATAACAATGAAGCGTAGAATATACAACACACAAAACCACCACTAACACAAAAACATACATAAATAGCTTAAGCACGCAATAGTGAAAGCACGAGAGAGAGAGAGAGAGAGAGAGAGAGAGAGAGAGAGAGAGAGAGAGAGAGAGAGAGAGAGAGAGAGAGAGAGATGAAGAACGAATGTTAACTGTCAGCCAGTTACAACCAGTTAGCTTACATTCTCAATATAACTTTTCTGATCACAACCCAAAAACCCTGCCGCTTCTAACAGCACGGGGTAAGAGTGAACAATGAACAATGCATACCACCCTGTCACCCTCTCCTTCCTTACCCTCCCCTGCATCTATCACCCCCTCCCCCTTCCCGGACCCCAGTGAATGAACAGCGAGAGAACAGCTGATGCACCGCCCAGCTGTTTGCCTCGAGTTGCCAAGCGGCGCATTTCTGTAAGGAGTGTGCGCGGTGGTGGTAATGGTGGTGGTGTTGAGAAGGCTTTTGTTAACGTACTCGAAATAAATAAACCCGCAGGTGGTGAAGATATACACCATTCGTTGAGAGAGAGAGAGAGAGAGAGAGAGAGAGAGAGAGAGAGAGAGAGAGAGAGAGAGAGAGAGAGAGAGAGAATATAACTAGAAATGCACACGCAGAGTACGAGTATAACTTTTAACCACACACGCAGAGAGAGAGAGAGAGAGAGAGAGAGAGAGAGAGAGAGAGAGAGAGAGAGAGAGAGAGAGAGAGAGAGAGAGAGAGAGAGCAACGCGAAACAAGCTTTATCTGTGGTGTTATCAGCAGTTGACACGTGGTGAGGGAGGAATAGGAAGGAGAAGGGAAGGGAAGGGAGAGGAGGGGAAGGACAGTGAGAGAAGTGAGAGGGGAAGACACTGGTTAGGGAGACCGAGTATGAAGGGTCAGAGAGGACTTTAACTTGGGGAGAGGAGGAGGAGGAGGAGGAGGAGGAGGGGGGAACGGATACCAACTTCTAATTCCTCTTCCCCCAAATATCCCTTCTCTCTCTCTCTCTCTCTCTCTCTCTCTCTCTCTCTCTCTCTCTCTCTCTCTCTCTCTCTCTCTCTCTACACGTGGCAACAAAACATAAACACACACACACACACACACACGTACAGCATAACCTCTATTCCTCTCCCTCTCTCTCTCACACACTCCTCCTATATACACCTGTCACACCTGAAACAAGTGGGCGGTGATTAACCAGGTGTGTTACAGATGTGTCGCAGGTGTGTGTGTCAGAGGGCGCCTTGTTACTTGCATCAGTTAAACGAACAGCAGCGGAGGGAACGAGGGAAGGAGGAAGGAAGGTAAAGTATGATGAAGGATGGTTGGAAGCAATGAAATAAGTACTGCATGATTTTATTTTTTTATTATTTTATTTACTTATATTTAAGGGGAAGAGGCAAGGGTTACCGCAGTTCATTGGCTCATGTAGTCCACTTTTAGTCTTTCTGGTTCTATGCGGTTCTGTTTTCTGTTTTTTTTTCCGTGGTTCTCAATTTTGTTCTTGTTTGCAGCTCTTTCTTTCTCATTCTTGTTTCCATGGTTCGCGGTTCTCAATTTTGTTCTTTCTTTCGTTCTTTGTCGTTCTTGTGGTTCGCGTGTTCTCATTTTTGTTATTACTGTTGTTCGTGGTTCACGCTCTCGTTCATTCTCACTTTTAGCCATCTGGTACGCTGTGTTCTGTTCTCCCATAACATTTCTCTCTCTCTCTCTCTCTCTCTCTCTCTCTCTCTCTCTCTCTCTCTCTCTCTCTCTCTCTCTCTCTCTCTCAGTGCACAACACTTAACTAGTTTGATTAAAAGAAAACACGTCTACCTTTATCCCTCCCTCCTCCCCTCTCTCTCTCTAACCTTGCATTTTGTATATCTAAGGTTCTCGTGATATGATGTTTTCAGCCTATAAATAATCTTAGCTCTTATACTTCTTTTATGTACTCGTATTGTTGTGTCTCTTTTTATCTTCGTCCTCGTTCTTGCGTACAGCCGTTCTGTTCAGTCCCTCGTGCTGTTGTCAAGTCTCGTCACGTGTTTAGCAGCTGGCCTTGCTACGGATTGTGTTGCTTAATTTGTTATCTCTATCGTCTAGTAGCAAAGTTTTTCATGTTTTCGCTTCTCTCCTGTTGAGGTTTGTCACTTTTCTTCTTCTTCTTCTTCTTCTTCTTCTTCTTCTTCTTCTTCTTCCTTGTGTTCTTTGACTTTTCTTTTTTTTTTCTTTTTATTCATTCGCTTATCATCATCGCGCTTCCATTTATCATTTAGTTTGCTTTCTCCCTCTCATCGTTTATTTACTTATTTTCCTTTCTTTCCTCCACTCAACTGTTTATCAAATCCACACTCAGTCTTCACCCACACTACCTACCTACCGTTCATTACTTCGTGTACTTTTCTATTTTGCTGTTCATAACTTCGTTTCTCCCTGTTCTTACGGTTTATCAAAAATTTTCTACTCACACCGTTCACTACCTGCCTTTTCTCTCTCTCTCTCTCTCTCTCTCTCTCTCTCTCTCTCTCTCTCTCTCTCTCTCTCTCTCTCTCTCTCTCTCTCTCTCTCTCATCGTTTTAATTTCCTCCAAACTCCACCTGGTGTAACTGTCGCAGCTCAAAACCTGTTCTCAGTGCTGGTGACGAGGCGACGTGCGGGACAGCCCAAGTTACCTGACGAAGTGAAACTTGAGTCATAACACAAACAGATCCTCGACAGTCCACTTCCCT
>NC_087170.1:14918994-14933994 GCF_035594125.1 Scylla paramamosain | reverse complement strand
TTTTAAGCTAGATATTTTTTTTGTCGCAACATCCTTTATAATCTCAAAGCATTCTCTCTCTCTCTCTCTCTCTCTCTCTCTCTCTCTCTCTCTCTCTCTCTCTCTCTCTGCTCCGTCTCCCCTCACTCGTTCCTTCCACTAATCTACTTTACTCTCATAATTACAGGGTTTTCTTTTTCTACAGTTACGAAGTGCATTTAATTTTCTTGGTGTACACTATGCACGTTTCTTACTTAAAACACCCTTATAAAAAAAAATATATGTGGTAAATTTTGCGCTCTTGTTGTTGTTGTAAAGATTTCCAGGATGTTTTCTTACTTCAACTATCCCTAAATAAACGAACAATAAATCCATACTTTTCTTTTTTTCAATTTTTTTTTCACCAGTTCTTTTTTTTCTTTATTTCTAAGTCATGCTCTCTTTCGTCAATCAATCACACTTCGCATTGGTCAACGGAGTCATAATGCACGGACACGGTCACCACGTACACTTCCTATCTTGCACAGCGCCTCGTTCGTACGTACTCCTTTGTACTGTACTTATTGACCCAAACACGACCATGGAATCTAATTAACTTAAGAAAATATTAAAAAAATGAGATTAGTGCAGAAGCAGCATCAAAGGTCTTAGTGTCATATATGAGAGAGAGAGAGAGAGAGAGAGAGAGAGAGAGAGAGAGAGAGAGAGAGAGAGAGAGAGAGAGAGAGAGAGAGAGAGAGAGAGAGAGAGAGAGAGAGACTAGGAAGTAAGAGCGAGGAACTGCATAAAGGGGAGGGAACGAGGGGTGAGGGAGAGTGAGGGGAGAGTAAAGGGAGGAGAGGTTGAGTTTAGGAGGAGACAGGTTGGCGAGGTGAAGAGAGGGGAGAGGAGGGGAGAGGATGCAAGGTGAGGGAGATGAAAGTGAGGGAGGCTGAGTGAGGGGAAAGGGGAGAAAGGGAGAGATGAATGATGGAGAAAGGATTATGGGAGGAGGAGGAGGAGGAGGAGGAGGAGGAGGAGGAGGAGGAGGAGGAGGAGGAGGAGGAGGCAAGGCAGACAGGTGGAGTGAAGAGGAAGGAAAGATTAAGGAAGATATAAAAGGTGAAGCGCAAAAAAGGAAAAGATGAAAAGAAAACAAAGTGATGGGGTAAAGATGGAGAAAGACGTAAAATGGAAATAAATGTGGGATAAAGGAAAACACCGGAAACGGAAAGAGATAAAGGGAAATAAGAAGAATGAGATGGAAAAAAGAAGAAAAGGGAATCATTCAAGAAATGAAGAAAATGGGTAGCGTGAAAACGAGGAAGGAAATAAGAAAATATAAAAAAGAAACAAAAGAGAAACAGGAGCAAAAATAAAAGGAGAGAACGAGAGGAAGAGAAGAGAACGAAGGAATGAGAGAAGCACCACCACCACCACCACCACACCTTCAGTGCCACCTGGCTAGTAAACACACAACTCTGGCACTCATCCACCCTTGCTTTGGCACCAGGCACTACCCTTCTGGCCTTACCCTTGGCACCCCGCACTGCCCCGCCCATCTCTATACCCTGCCTCCACATATAGCTACTCCCATCCTCCTCCTCCTCCTCCTCCTCCTCCTCCTCCTCCTGGGGTGTCGAAGGGAGCGAGGTCACTAACTTTATAATTAAGTTGGTTGGGGCGCGTAGCAGCCTCTGTGCATTCGAGTCAACACCAAATGCTGCACCTCACTGCCGGGTTTTCAAAGATGTATGCACTAAAGAGCGAAGGACTGTCCACATTTCTATTTCGTGTGTTGGTGTGTGTGAGACTGGCTAAGGGATGAAAATACATGTAAAAATAAAGGTAAAGAATACAAATAAGTAAAAAATAAAGGTAAAGAATACAAATAAGTAAACTAAGACTAATCCAGGGATACAAATGGTGAAAAATGAAGGTAACAATATGAGATTGGTTAAGGAATGCAGATACTAAGGGATGGAAATTCAAGATAAGAATAAAGGTAGAAAATTTGAATAAATAAACTAATACGGGAATACGAATACTGACAAATTAAGATAAAAAAAGTGTAACCCAGGAATACAAATAATGGAAAAATTAAGGTAAAAATATAAGACTGGCTAAGGAATACAAATACTAAGAAAACGAAGACAGAATTTACGTTGGGATACAAGTACTGGATAAATGTAGAGTAAATAGATAGATAAATAATGTGCTGCTTCTCCCAATCTACGCAAGTGTTAATATTTTTACTTATTTATCTATTTAATTTTATTTATTTTTTTATTTTTTGTGTGAACAGAATACTTGCCGGGAGAAAGAAAACTTGAAAATAAAAGTTCAAAATAAATTAATTAATGAAAAATCTGATAATGAAAAAAAACACGAATTGAAAAAAAAATACGAATTGAAAAAAAAAAAATGTAAAAAGTTAAAAAAAAAAAAAAAAAAGACAAATTCCCTCTTCAATACTTCAGGAGCAGGAAAGGGACGTTCTAGTACTTCAACGTTTGTTAAAAGGAAAATACTAAAAAAACAAACAAGCAAACAATAGAAATAAAGCAAAAAACGTAAAAAAAAACATTGCATCTTCAAAGGTTAGGTTAAAGGTTACGATTAGTTAGGTAAGGTTACGTAGCTCAAGTGCGTGGAAAAGCAGGTCATATTTGTAACACCTCAATTACTCCAATTACTCCAAACACAGAAATGGATATTAACTTTTTTTTTGTGACTGAGGTGTTTGGAAACATGCCTGAGGTGAATTACAGATTTCTTCATGTACATATCCTCTTAATTCTCTCTCTCTCTCTCTCTCTCTCTCTCTCTCTCTCTCTCTCTCTCTCTCTCTCTCTCTCTCTCTCTCTGACACAACTAATGTCAAGTACACACACACACACACACACACACACACACACACACTATCATAGCAGCTGGTGGCAGTGGTGTTCTTGATGCTAACCTAATCACTTCTTCTTGTACCTAAGCACAGATTTGAGTGAGTGCTTCGAGAGAGAGAGAGAGAGAGAGAGAGAGAGAGAGAGAGAGAGAGAGAGAGAGAGAGAGAGAGAGAGAGAGAGATAAGAAGATGGATTCATAGAGGCAGGATAAGAAAGGAACACAAGAGCAGACTGAGAAAAGAAAATGGGATGAGAGGATGACAGGCGGAAAAATAATCAAAAAGAAAGAACAAGGAAAAGCAAAGAAAAAAAGTAAGGGAGAAGGGAGGAATGAAGGAGGAGTAAAGGAGGCGATAACGGGAGAAATGAGGAAGGGGAGAGATGGATGGAGGAAAGGTACGGGAAGGAGTGAAGGGTGAGGAGACAAGAGGCTGAAGAGAAAACGAAGATGGGATGTACAGATGGAAGATAAAGGGAAGGAACCAAGACTGGGAAAGGGAAGAGACGAAGGGACATGAGTAAAGGAGAAAAGAGAGATGGAAAGGCAGAAAAGAAAGAAAACCAGAAAAAAAAACAGGGGACGGAAAGGAAGAGGAAAAGAAAGACAAACAGAATGGCCGAGAAATGGGGAGATGGAGAGGAGGAGAAATAAGGAGATGGGGAAGAGGGGGAATGGGAAGAAGGGAGATGGGAGGACAGGTACACAGGTCATCCCTATATTAGCCTTTCGCACAGGTAACCCTTCCCTTCCAATCCTTCCCTTCCTCTCCCATTCCCTCCACCATCACGTCTTAGCACCACAGACCTCCCTCTCCGGACGCCATTACCTGAGCATCCTCCCATCCTCCTTCCCCTTCCCGTCCCTCTCCGCCCCCCTTCCGTTCACCTGTGCGGTAAGGCCATTTTTGTACACCTGAGATGGGTAATTACCGCCATGCCCTTGGGTGTGGAGAAGGTATGGGGCCACAGGAGGAGGAGGAGGAGGAGGAGGAGGAGGAGGAGGAGGAGGAGGAGGAGGAGGAGGATACTTGTTAAAAATGGTGAAATATGGAAGAAATAGAAGATAAATAAAAAGTACACGCGTATAAGATTAATAAAAAGTACATTTAATCATGAAAAATTACCACGAAAAATAACTTAAGAAGACAGATTATTTTAAAAGGACAGGAAGATGGAGAGAAAGAAAAGTACTTGTTAAAATAGTAAAAAAAAAAAAGGAAAAGAAAAAAACATCAACAACAACAACTTCTAAAGGCAAGAGGGAGACGAGGTTAAAGGCCTTATCAGCTATAAACAGTGACATTCTTATCAAGTCACTCCCTCACTCTTCTGAACTGATAGTGATGGTGGTGGTGCACAAGGAAGATAATATATATATACATAGTACGGACAGTGATAAGAGGTTCAACAGCACTTGTAAATAACGCTTCCCTGGTGACCTTCTTTATTTTTCCATGCATCTTTCCTCCTCCTCCTCCACGTCCCACTTCTCTTCCCCCAGTCTGCCATCCACTCTCTTGCTTCAGTTCCCAATTAATCTTTTTGTAATCTAATTTATATGAGCACGATAAGAGACCAAGGAAGAAAGGAAAAACCTCTACACACACACTCACACACTCACACGCACACATACACACAGACGTGCAGATGGAGGTCAGTGACTGTACTACTAATTAAAGATGCACGGGTGTAATGCGTAACACGAGCCAGCGTCCAGTAATGTATGGTCTGTTCGCGACACTAAGACACGCCAAGTAGTCTATCAGGTGTTGTTGTTACTGTTGCTATAGTAGTAGTAGTAGTAGTTGTTGTTGTTGTAGCAGCAGCACTACTACAAACACAACCAGCATGAACCGTACTCAAGTCCATTTTATCACCATGAGCACACACTGAGTTGGTAACACTGACCTACATCGCCGAGTGCTGAAACGCTCTGACGCAAGAAAACTCTATTAGCGCCGCAGAGGAGAGGCAGAGGAGAAGGAAGGGAAGAAGGAGGAGGAGGAGGAGGAGGAGGAGGAGGAGGAGGAGGAGAATAGAGAGGGGCGCGTTCCTGGTGCGTCAAGGCGTGCAAGGAAGAACCCGTAGCAGTGTTAGGGAGATGCGCGGAGTTAAGTTTCCGAGGACCAGCGAGAAAAGTCAGGGAGAGAAAAGAGAGAGGGAGTGGTTGCGTCAAGAAGCAGGTCGAGAGAGAGAGAGAGAGAGAGAGAGAGAGAGAGAGAGAGAGAGAGAGAGAGAGAGAGAGAGAGAGAGAGAGAGAGAGAGAGAGATTTGTGGGTAAACGCTGGGGAGCACAAACGTTGAGAGAGAGAGAGAGAGAGAGAGAGAGAGAGAGAGAGAGAGAGAGAGAGAGAGAGAGAGAGAGAGAGAGAGAGAGAGGAAGCCGTTTTGGGAGCGGTCGTGTGGGAGTCGTGCATTGCTTTGCGGATACGATTCTCTCTCTCTCTCTCTCTCTCTCTCTCTCTCTCTCTCTCTCTCTCTCTCTCTCTCTCTCTCTCTAAACACACGTGCACCCAATCTTCCTTCTTCTTCACTTCCTCCTAACTATCAACAACCAAAACACAGCAAACCCTTAATTTTCATTGGCTCCTCAGATCCTGTTACTGCAAAAACCTAACTCGTGATTGGCTGTCCCACTTGGTGTACTCTGCGCTACGCCCGCTGATTGGCCAGCGGGCGAGGGAGTAACTGGAGTGCAGAGAGAGAGAGAGAGAGAGAGAGAGAGAGAGAGAGAGAGAGAGAGAGAGAGAGAGAGAGAGAGAGAGGGGGTAAACAAGCGAAGTGATAACTGAGAGCATTGTGTGTGTGTGTGTGTGTGTGTGTGTCATTATATTACTATTTTTATTATGCATTATCACTCGTGCGGTTTATATTAAGATTTATATTTTCATTGTTACCACGAGAGAGAGAGAGAGAGAGAGAGAGAGAGAGAGAGAGAGAGAGAGAGGAGACGCAGTAGGAGCTAAGAATAGGACCAGGGATGTAGATAAGGTCTGAAAGGATGAGAATTGCATAGAGAAGAGGAAACAATGATGACGTGTGTGTGTGTGTGTGTGTGTGTGTGTGTGTGTGTGTGTGTGTGTGTGTGTGTGTGTGTGTGTGTGTGTGTGCGCGCGCGCTTAAGGTTTCATATTAGTATGGTAACAAACACTACTACAACTACTATTACAACAACAACAACAACCTCTCTATTTTTCCATCCACTCCTTCCATCTTCCTCTTCCTCCTTCCCATCCCTATCATCCTTTCTCCCATTTCCTATTGTTCTCCTCACCCTTTCCTTTTGGCTTCTTATTTCCCTTCGCTCTCTCAAGTTTCTTCCATCTCCCCACTAACCCATTCATATTCTCCACTCCTCAATCTTCCACGAATCTTCTTATCTCCGTTCCTTTCCCATGTTACCTCCTCTGCTTCCCTTCCCATTTCCTTTCCCTCCTACACTCCTCAACTCTTCCCCGAACCTTTGCTTTGCCCCCACCCACACGCCAGGTATTCCCAAGGTGACGAACGGAACAAAAGCTGCGTGTGACTCTTGCGGAAGGTAAAACAAGGTAAGGATATAAGTAAGTTTAGGGTACGTTTCTTATTATTTTGGAGGGATGTTAAAGAAGGTTGTGTTATATATTGTATATTAGCACCACCACAGTCCTACTCATACATACATACGTTAAGAGGAAATAACAAGAGATATGAACGTGCAGAGATAAAGTTTCTTGCATGTAACAACAGATAAATTGGAATATGTTCTAGCATTGAAACAAACACCGTCTGTCCAAAATAATTTCTTTTTTCTTTTTCCTGTAACAATACGAGTAGATGAACTTCAAAGGAAAGTGTCACTGAGCTTGAACCAGAACTCTTTTGGTACAAGTAGTTAGTTATGAACAGGTAAATATAGGCTATGTACTAACTTCTATAGGAGAAGAAACAGGGGCCAAAATTAATAATGAGTATACAAATTTTAAAGGGAGAGAAAAAATGGTTGTTTGTAAGGGACAGGTCACGGGAGCTTGAATGAACCGGATCTTTTGGATACAAGTAGGTTTTGAGTTGGTAAATATGGGTTGTGTGCATACCAACTTTTGTGGGAGCGTATACTGACGGCTGGCAGTCGCGGTTTTTCAGGTAGCAGACACCCTCACTCACCTGGCGGGAGAAAAAAAGGATAAATTACGTTAGATAGGAGCCATTATCAACACCACCAGCACAACAACAACAATAATAATAATAACAACAAAAACCACATGAATAATCGCGAGCAAGATAATGAGGGAAAATTTATTAATGAAAATGCACCAAAAATTAAATCATACCTTTCGAATAAAATCTAATTAAGCGCGCGCGCGCACACACACACACACACACACACACACACACACACACACACACACACAGATAGATACCCCCCTCTCTCTCTCTCTCTCTCTCTCTCTCTCTCTCTCTCTCTCTCTCTCTCTCTCTCTCTCTCTCTCAACTAATGTAAGAGATAAAACATGTTCCTCAACTAATGTAAGAGATAAGGCAAAGATAATAATGTAATAAAAATTAAATTAGAAGAAAAAAAACACACACACACACACACACAGAGAGAGAGAGAGAGAGAGAGAGAGAGAGAGAGAGAGAGAGAGAGAGAGAGAGAGAGAGAGAGAGAGAGAGAGAGAGAGAGAGAGAGAGAGAGAGAGAGAGAGAGAGAGAGAGAGAGAGAGAGAGAGAGAGAGAGAGAGAGAGAGATGTACACCACCACCACCACCACCACTACCAATCCCTTCCCTAAAACCCCTAAACTAATGAACATTCTCTCTCCCTTCCCCCCATCCTTCCCTACCCCACTTCCCCTTCCCCTCCCCCTCTTCCCCACACAGGTGACTCCTCCCAGCTGAGTCATAGAGCCACGACTCAGCCTGACGCACCCCTGAGTAACCGACACGACTGCCTACACCAAGCTTACTCATCACCAGTCACCACCACCTCCCTGTTGTTCTCTGACGCAGGAGGAGGAGGAGGATCATAAAAAAATAATAGCAGAAGAGGATGAACAACACAACAAAAGAAAATAGATTATGAGGAAGAGGAGAAAGAGGAGGATAAGGAAGATGATGATGATGATGAGGAGGAGGAGGGAAAATAACACACAAAAAATAAATAAATAAATAAGTAAGAGGATGAACAACACGACAAAAGTAGATTATGAGGAGGAAGAGGAGAAAAATAACAAAGAACATTACGAGGGTGAACAAGATCAAAGATAAGTTAATTATAAAGAAAATAGGAGGAGGAAGAAGGGAATAAGAAGAGGAAGAGGAGGAGGACGATATGAGGAGAAGGAAAAGTACAATGTATGAGATGCAGAAAAAGAACGAGAGATCTACTAGGTTATAAGGAAAACAAATAATAGGAGGAGGAGGAGGAGGAATACAAAGGAAAGCCAAACAGCAGGGGAGGAGGAGGAGGAGGAGGAGGAGGAGGAACATGACAGAGAAAAGACAGGTAGATGATGAACAGCATAACGGAACAAAACTAAAAGGAAGAACAAGAGTAAAGGAACAAAAAGGAAAGAGGAAACAGTACCATTTATTTTCCTTTAGAGAGAGAGAGAGAGAGAGAGAGAGAGAGAGAGAGAGAGAGAGAGAGAGAGAGAGAGAGAGAGAGAGAGAGAGATGATAATGATAACAAGAACAAAGGCAGTTAACAATTAAACTTACAAATTCTATCTGCATCTCTCCCTTCCCTCCTATTTTCCCCACTCTCCCCCAACCCCCTCCCCCCGTAACCTGCCGCTGGCCTGATGACGTAATCCTCTCCCTCCCTCTCCCTCTCTCCCCTCTGGTCTCGCCCTTACCCCGAGCAGTGATGCCATAGCGGGGTTCACTGCTTTCCTCACCCCATCCCCTGCACCTGACTCACGACCTCGTAGGAACCTAACGCACACACTGACACACGGATAAGGATTGGTGGAAAATGGGACATCTGGGTGAGAAAATTATAAGCGAGTGATATAGGTGGTGGTGGTGGTGGATGTGGTAGTAGTAGTAGTAGTAGTTGTTGCTGTTGTTGTTGTTGTGATATTAGTAAAAATAATAATAATAAAAAACTGAGAACATTAGAGATGAAAGATAAGGAAGAAACAAAATATACCGATAAGACTGAACCATTAAGATAAATAAAGATAATAATAATAAAGCGAAATTAGAGAAAAAAAATCCCTTTTCTAAATACAATACAATCTTCAACAACTTCAGAACTAACGACCTGAGAATTAGGTTAATTAAATATTTATAGACGAATCCAACACACACACACACACACACACACACACACACACACACACACACACACACACACACACACACACACACACACACTGAAGTGGAAGAAATTAAAGAAAAGTAAACAAAGGAATAGCAGAGAGAGAGAGCGAGAGCGAGAGCGAGAGAGAGAGAGAGAGAGAGAGAGAGAGAGAGAGAGAGAGAGAGAGAGAGAGAGAGAGAATGCACAGCGAATGAAGTGTGCAGAGAGGATGAGGGCGGAGAAGGAAACGGAGGTTAGAAGGAGGAGGAGGAGGAGGAGGAGGAGGAGGAGGAGGAGGAGGAGCTGAACGTGGGCAACGAACAGTCCCTTCAATCTTACCCAATCCTGACTGGGGGTGACTAGCGCAGAGAGAGAGAGAGAGAGAGAGAGAGAGAGAGAGAGAGAGAGAGAGAGAGAGAGAGAGAGAGAGAGAGAGAAGAAAAAGAGTCAGGGATTGGTGGCTTGAACACGACTCAAGGACAGCTGAGGCGTACACCGCAAGAGGAGGAGGAGGAGGAGGAGGAGGAGGAGGAGGAAGGCAGGCAGGAAGGAAGGAAGGAAGGATGGATGGATGTGGAAGGAAAGAAAGGAAAGAGGAAAAAAAAGTAGAAGACATTCTGCCGGTGAGAAAGAAAGATGGGAACAGTGAACTTGAGAGAGAGAGAGAGAGAGAGAGAGAGAGAGAGAGAGAGAGAGAGAGACCTTCTCCCTTTTATCGCCACAGGAAAGAGTTGCGTAGTCGGGATAATGCCTCTACAATTCCTCCTAGTCTTCATCACCACGTGTCTTCTTCTTCTTCTTCTTCTTCTTCTTCTTCTTCCTCCTACTCCTCCTCGCATGCCACTTGAGACGGTAAAGTCGCACAAACAAATAAAGCAGACAAATAAGCAAACAAACACCAAACAACTCCGTATCAACTTCCTTCTTCTTAATCACCACCACCACCACCACCACTTCATGGAACTCTCTCACTTCACCACACCTGCTCATCACCACCACTCATGAGGCAGAAGTCCTTTTAGGAATTCACCACACGTCCTTAGTTAGTCACCACCACCATCACCACCACCCCCACCACCACCACCACCACCACCAAAAAGAATTCTTGTCATTACCATCATGTATGTATGCGGCATTTACTGACAAACATACGCACCACCACCATCACCACCACAACAACGATATCCTTCACCACCACTACCACAAAAACAACAACAGCGACATCCTTCACCACCACCACCACCACTCCTTTCTGCAACACCAACACAAAATTTCTCTGGATTATCGTGTCTAGACTTGCACAGTGGACAGGGGGAGGGAGGGGGGAAGTGAAGGCGAAGTAAGAGGGGGAAAGGGGAGAGAGAGGAGGGGGAGGAGGAGGAGGAGGGAAGGGGAAGAGAGGAGGAGAAAGAAAGACGTCATGTAATGTCCTTTTACATTTATTTTCCTTTTTTTCTCTTCTTTTAATTTTCTCTTATTTACTCTTCTTCCTTCCTTAATCTCATGTATACCTAGCATTCCATTAACTTTCTATATATTTACTTATATATTCTCTCTCTCTCTCTCTCTCTCTCTCTCTCTCTCTCTCTCTCTCTCTCTCTCTCTCTCTCTCTCTCTCTCTCTCTCTCTCTCTCTCTCTCTCTCTCTCTCTCTCTCTCTCTCTCTCTCTCTCTCTCTGTCTCTCTCTCTGTCTCTCTTTCCTGCCCCATCTGTCACCAGGATTCTGTTACTGCTGTTAATTAAAAGCATCTGCCATTTGTTAGAGAGAGAGAGAGAGAGAGAGAGAGAGAGAGAGAGAGAGAGAGAGAGAGAGAGAGAGAGAGAGAGAGAGAGAGAGAGAGAGAGAGAGTATATACATAGATCCTCTTATCTTCATGTGTCTTCTTCCATATCTACCTCGTGTGTGTGTGTGTGTGTGTGTGTGTGTGTGTGTGTGCGTCTGTGGTGTAAAAATCCCGCAACGCTTATCCAAAAAAAAAACTTTACCCATCGCTTCTAAAAGGTCAAAGGTACTGCGCACGCACGCACACACACACACACACACACACACACACACACACACACACACACACACACACACACACACACACACACACAACGCAGTTATGCAAGATTAGTACACACGAGCGCACACACGCACACAGGTGATAGACACACTAAAGTTACACAGGTGAGGTGAGGTAGAATGAAAAGTAGGAGGGCAAAGGGGCAAGGTTGGAAAATTAGTACGTAGAAAACGGAAGATGGGGAGAAGGGAGGAAAAAAAAAGTTGCTATTAGAGCTGGGGGATAGGGAAATTGGGAGGTGGGTGAAGGAGCAGGAGGGTAATGGTACAAAATTATGGGAAAATGGGAGAGAGGAGGGGTTTAGATCTGAAGGGAAAGGATTGAAAGGAAAGAAAAAAGTTAAGGAATAGGGACAGAAAAGGGAAATTCAAAAAGTATCACACACACACACACACACACACACACACACACACACACACACACACACACACACACACACACACGTTCTCCATAACTGGTCATGACTCCCCATGACCTCTACACTCCTCCCCTTCCCCTCCCTTCTCGTCCCCATGGCAACGCCCGGCCGCCTCCTTCACTTCTTTGGCAGGTGTGAGGAAAGGAGGAGGAAAAATGCAAAGGATCAGATTTATGAACTATATCCAAGAATCTCTCTCTCTCTCTCTCTCTCTCTCTCTCTCTCTCTCTCTCTCTCTCTCTCTCTCTCTCTCTCTCTCTCTCCTAGCAACACCACACACACACCACATTCCTGTAATGCAAATACAACAAATACAAACACTACCACCACCGTCACCACCACCACCATCACCAAGGCCACAACACCAAAACCTTCAACCTTCCCCAACACGTGTATTCATCCCGGCCCAAGATGTAAACACCACCGCTAGCAACACCACCACCACCACCACCACCACCACCACCACCACCACAGCGCGACGCTACATCAACAAACATGTGGAGGGGCACACGCCACAACACCTCCCCCTCACCACCACCACCACCACCAGGAAGGGAAAACATGTAAAATAACAGAGAGAAAAAAAATGAATAAAAATAAAGAATAAAGTATCAAATTCGTACATGAGAGTGTGTGTGTATGTTTGTTAGAGCGACAGGAATTCCAGATAGATGGGAAAGAAGGGACTGGAAGGGGGGAAGGAAGAACTGGAAGGGGGAAGGGAAGAAGGCAGTTACAGTGGAGAGGGAGGAAAGGATGGAGGAAAGGAGAGAAGGAAGGGAGGGAAAGAAGAGAGCTCACGTGCAGTTAAAGCGCAACACACGTGTGAGAGAGAGAGAGAGAGAGAGAGAGAGAGAGAGAGAGAGAGAGAGAGAGAGAGAGAGAGAGAGAGAGAGAGAGAGAGAGAGAGAGAGAGAGAGAGACGAAGAAACATGTAAACAATGACTGACAGATAACAATAAACAACAGGTAAGAAGAAGAGGAGGAGGAGGAGGGCAAAATGCGATCTTTCCTGTCTCCATCTCAACTTAGTAGCAAGGACACCCTTCCCTTCCTCCTCTCCCTCCATCCCTTCCTCCTCTCCCTCCATCCCTTCCTGCTCTTCCTCCCTTCCTCCTCTCCCTCCATCTCTTCTCTACCTCTCAGGTGACTGGTATCTCTATCAACACAGGTTATCGCCCTCCTCCTCCTCCACCTCCTCCTCTTCAATAATTCTCCTCAGGTGTCCCCTTTCTTAGGACGAAAGACGAATGAAGAGGAAGAGGAGATGATCAAGGGAAGGGAAGAAGAGACAGATTGGGAACACTCGTGCCTGAAGAACAACAACAACAAGATGAACAAAACAAGAGAGAGAGAGAGAGAGAGAGAGAGAGAGAGAGAGAGAGAGAGAGAGAGAGAGAGAGAGAGAGAGAGAGAGAGAGAGAGAGAGAGATTACAGAATAACAGGAAATATAAAAGGAGAACAGTGAGAAGACAAATACTTGGAAAAGAAGAACAAGAACAGGAAAAGATGATGATGATGATGATGATGATGATGATGATGATGAGGAGGAGGAGGAGGAGGAGGACAAACAGACGAATAACAAAGGGAAAGGGTTAGGATCAGCAGCAGAAGAAGGAAGAGGAGGAAGAGGAGGAGGATGGATGATCTGTGGGCTTGTCGATGTTCTCCACCATCACCACCACCACCTTCACCACCACCACCACCACCTTCACCACCACCACCACCACCACCAGAAAACAATGCCATAAAACTAGCACACATTATCACGGCATTATCTATGGCGACAGGAAGCACACACACACACACACACACACACACACACACACACACACACACACACACACACACACACGACGCCATAATCTTACACGGCATATCACCAATATAAGAACAAGAGGAGGAGGTGGAGGAGGAGAACTGGTCACAGCCTTTCCTGTAAATATCCCAAGTCATCATTCTCTCTCTCTCTCTCTCTCTCTCTCTCTCTCTCTCTCTCTCTCTCTCTCTCTCTCTCTCTCTCTCTATCGAACGATGGCCCAAAGGTGTTAACTTGTTTCCTTTTTTCGTGCAAACTAAACTAATAAGGAAAAGTTACAATGCTAGGGGTGTGAAGGAAGGAAGGAAGGAAGGAAGGAAGGAAGGAAGGAAGGATTAAGGGAAGGAAGGAAGGAAAAGAAAGGAATAAGAATGAAAGAATTAAAGACGAGAAAAAAAGAAAAAGAACGGGCATGGAAGAAATAAAGAAACAAAGGAAGAACACAAAATGAATTAAAGGGAAGACAAAGACGGAAGAAATTTAAAAAGAAAAATATAAATAAACTTGCGAAGTAGGAATTATATAAACAATAAATAGTTATACAGAAATCGAATAAGAAGAATTCATAATACATAAAAAAACGGTAAAACAAGACACGAAAAAAAATACTGATTAACGAAGCAAGAGAGAGAGAGAGAGAGAGAGAGAGAGAGAGAGAGAGAGAGAGAGAGAGAGAGAGAGAGAGAGAGAGAGAGAGAGAGAGAGACAGAGTATATTATGCAGTCTGATACGAGAGATAGAGTATGAAAAATGAGGTAGATATGAAACAGAGGTTCTAATGTGGGGCAACAGACTGCATGCAAACAGAAGCTGGGAGTAAAGACGGAGTGAATGAGGAAATAAACAGGTGAGTGGAGGGAGGGGAGAGGGAAGAGGGGAGGGGAAGTAGAGGTTGGGAGAGAGAACAAGGGGGAGCAGAAGGGATAAAATGGGAGAGACAGGAGAAAAAATTGTTAAAGAGAGGAGAAATACGAGAGAAGAGGGGTACGAATGAGCTAGGAAGTAAGGAGAGAGAAGGAAAGAGTGAAAACGGAACGGGATAGAATAACAGGAGGGATGGGAAATAAGAAAGGAAGAACAGACCTGGGGAAGAGGAGGGATGGGGAGGAGAAGAGAGGGGAGGAGAAGAGAGGGGAGAAGAGGAGAGGTGAGAGGTAGGCCAAGAGGTTTTGGTGGGGATGGGAGCAGGACACGTACCTTGAAGAACAGGTAAATGAGAGAAGGAAAAAAAAAACGACTTAATTTAACACTTATTACAAAACGCCACGAAAACAAGTCAACTGTAACTTAAAAATAAAACTATAATAAAATCTCACTATCACCGTTGTGCAATAGTTACTACGTTGCCTACCCATCCCCAGCAAGACGCAAGTAAAAGGATATCCACGTTCTCTTTGTCTATCCTGGATGTAAAGGATGTTTTTTTTTTCTATGGATGAAATAAAGACTTAGGTGGAGTAAGGTGGGTAGGGTGGAGTGGGTGTGGTGGAGTGGGTGTTGTCTGCCTTGTAAGGAATAACGGAAGGAGGAGGAGGAGGAGGAGGAGGAGG
>NC_087170.1:14836494-14908994 GCF_035594125.1 Scylla paramamosain | reverse complement strand
GAGAGAGATTGATGATGTGTTGGATTATTGATATTTTTGCCTTCTCTCTCTCTCTCTCTCTCTCTCTCTCTCTCTCTCTCTCTCTCTCTCTCTCTCTCTCTCTCTCTCTACCTCCCACCATTCCTAGCCAAATCTGACGTAACACCCAAACCTCCCCTAACCTAACCACAGCTGTAAACACACCTGTGGGAGCCCAACACACCTTTGTCACGCGGGTTAATTACGATGATTATTACCTGTTTGAGATGGACAGGTGAAGCAAGACAGGTAAGGGTTACGTTAAAATTGTTTGTTAATTTTATATGGGTTATTAGGTAAAGGAGAGAGAGAGAGAGAGAGAGAGAGAGAGAGAGAGAGAGAGAGAGAGAGAGAGAGAGAGAGAGAGAGAGTCAATTATGCTAAGTACTACTGCTACTGTTGCTCTTCTGTTGTTGCTACTGCTACTACTACTACTACTACTACTAACGCTCTCTCTCTCTCTCTCTCTCTCTCTCTCTCTCTCTCTCTCTCTCTCTCTCTCTCTCTCTCTCTCTCTTTGTAGTTTTCAGGTCCCGAGAGAAAACATTACTCAGTCGATCCTTGAAACACACACACACACACACACACACACACACACACACACACACACACACACACACACACACACACACACACACACACCTGTAGCGCTAACTTTTAACCCTACCTGTCTACGTGAACCATGAATCCCCCCCCCCACTCCTCCTCCTCTTTCCATCCCCCCCACTCCCATCACCTGAAGACACTTGTTGGTTCAGTCCTTCGTTCACCTGCCACGTCTACCTGTCCTCCTCCTCCTCCTCCTCCTCCTCCTCCTCCTCCTCCTCCTTTTCGTAATTTGCCTGTTCTTATTAATTATCGTTCGTTCTTATCTGTCCAATTTATCTCCCTTGAACACTTCCTCCTTCACTCCCTCCTCCTCCTGTTTTCCTTTTTATTCTTCTTCCTCTTCCTCCTCCTACTTGTCTTCGTTCTCTCCTCCAGTTCCTCCCTTCATTTTCTTCCTCGTTCTTATCGTTGTCGTCCTCTTCTCCCTTCTCCTCCTCCTCCTCCTTTCACGTTATCATCATTCTCCTCTCTCCTCCTCCTCCTCCTCCTCCTCGTGTCACGTGATACTAGGCAGTGACAGGTGGCCAACTCACGCCTTCAGTACCCAAGAGGAGGAGGAGGAGGAGGAGGAGGAAATGATGATTATAGTAGTGGTGATGGTAGTGGTAAATAGGGCACAGGCAGCCAAGAGGAGGAGGAGGAGGAGGAGGAGGAGGAGGAGGAGGAGGAGGAGGAGGAGGAGGAGGATTAATGATACTGTAGGGTGTATGTATGTACGAATATTGCTCTACCCAAAATTAACATTCTTTCTGCTTCCCTTCCTCCTCCTCCTCCTCCTCCTCTTCCTCTTCTTCTTCCTTCCACTCCTCCCCGGTTCTAGGAAACGTTTCTTCTTTTAGCAATGTACACACTACTCTTCCGATCTACTTTCTATCACTCCTCCTCCTCCTCCTCCTCCTCCTCCTCCTCCTCCTCCTGCTCCTCCTCCGGCAGAATGTTGCAACGCCCCAGAAGCAAAGGAAATAAGAACATAATGATAAGTTCCCCATGAAGAAGAAAAAGACGAAAAAGAGATGAAGAAATGACGATAATGGAGATAAAAAAAAATAAATAGAAAGTAGAAAAGAAAAATCAACCAGAGAGAGAGAGAGAGAGAGAGAGAGAGAGAGAGAGAGAGAGAGAGAGAGAGAGAGAGAGAGAGAGAGAGAGAGAGAGACGAGAACCTACACAACATTCTCAGGTGTGTGTGTGTGTGTGTGTGTGTGTGTGTGTGTGTGTGTGTGTGTGTGTGTGTGTGTGTGTGTGTGTGTTGTTGTAAAGGTAGACTGCGTGGCTATTTAGATGAAGGATGGGAGGGAGGGTGGGGATGAAAGGAAGGAGGGAGGGGAGGGATAAAGGGGGAAGGAAGAGTACAAGAGTGTCACAACAACGTAAAGGGATCTCTCTCTCTCTCTCTCTCTCTCTCTCTCTCTCTCTCTCTCTCTCTCTCTCTCTCTCTCTCTCTCTCTCTCTCTCTCTCTCTCTCTCTCTTTCAGTGTGAGTGTTTGTGTGTGTGTGTTCACTTCTGACGTCAGTGAAATGGCACACACACACACACACACACACACACACACACACACACACACACACACTGCCAACTCTTTCACCCACCCACCCACCCACCCAGCCACCCACCCTCTCTCTCTCTCTCTCTCTCTCTCTCTCTCTCTCTCTCTCTCTCTCATTCATTCATTCTCACCCTTCTTTCTCCCTTATCCCAACCTATTTATCCAGCGCCTACTCTTCCCTCTCTCCCTCCCGCCCACTCCCTGCCCATTCTCAATTCGCCCTCTCCTCCTCCTCCTCCTCCTCTTCCCTCGCCAAACTAGTTCTGGTTCTTTCTTCCTCTGCTATGTAGACATCTTTCTTTAATCCTCTCTCTCTCTCTCTCTCTCTCTCTCTCTCTCTCTCTCTCTCTCTCTCTCTCTCTCTCTCTCTCTCTCTCTCTCTGGTATGGTATGCACACGTTAGCTTACGCCAGACACACACACACACACACACACACATACACACACACACACACACACACACACACACACACACACACACACACACACACACACACACACAGGCAAGGTTACGTACATAGGTTGCGTTGCGAAAAAAAACTCGATGAAAACGAAACGAAGAGAGAAAAGAAGAAAGAAAAAAAGGTCGAGATGTGAACAAGGAACGACTTTTCAGAGAGAGAAAAATTACAAAATTAACTCACGCGACTAAAATAAAGGAGCAGGAGGAGGAAGAGGTGGAGGAAAGGAGAAAATAAAAAAAAGGAAGAGAAAGAATAGGGAGATGGAGAAATACGAACCATAACAAACCCTCAAACATAAATAAACAAAAAAAGATAACAAAAAGAATCACCAAACAATCACAGAAAGAAGAAAAACACACACAAAGAAAAACCCTCCAGTTTCTAATTGTTGATAAATACTGAATGGGTCTGCGGCGGCAGGGAGTCACGTGACGCGAGGCGGAACAAAGGAAGCAAGAAAACACAGGTAAAGCATTAATTATACAGGCCAGGCAGGTAGACCGTCGCGCTGGGTGTGGCGGGGGCGGCCAGCAGCAGCAGCAGCAGGAGGAGGAGGAGGAGGAGGAGGAGGAGGAGGAAGGCGGGGATCGATGTCCTGTGATGAGGAGGAAGAAGAGGAGGAAGACTAGGAAGAGAATTTCTGCTTATTCTTTCATTCCACAAAAAAAAAAAAAATTCTTGGAAGAGTCTGTGTGTGTGTGTGTGTGTGTGTGTGTGTGTGTGTGTGTGTGTGTGTGTGTGTGTGTGTGTGTGTGTGTGTGTGTGTCTACTTAAATTTCTATCTCAGGTGTGTTTTTACCCGTTTTGTGTTCTCATGTGTGCAAGTGAGTGAGTGAGTGTGTGTGTGTGTGTGTGTGTGTGTGTGTGTGTGTGTGTGTGTGTGTGTGTGTGTGTGTTACGAGATGCCGCGGGAACACTGCTCTCCTCCGCTCTTTGTGTTACTGTGTCTCCTCTTCTTCCTGTTTATCTCCTCCCTCCTCCTCCTTCTCGTCGTTGTCGTCCTCTCTTTACTTCACATCCTTGTTCCTTCTCCTCCTACTCATCTAACTCATCTACCTCCTCGTTTCCTTGTTCTTCCTCATTCTCCTCCCTCTCTTCTTACCTACTTCACACACACTCCCTTCTTCTTGCTCTTACTCCTCCATTTCCTCCTCCTCCTCATGTTCTTCCCACACCACACCCTGCCTCGCTCCTTCTCCTCCTCCTCCTCTAGTCCTTATCATCATCTTCCCTCTCCTCTTCTTGTGCATCCTCCCTTGCTGATGCTGCTGCTGCTCCTCCTCGTCCTCCTCCACACCCTTCTTCGCTCATTTCCTCATCTCGTCCACCTTAGTACATTCACCCTTCCCCGTTTGTTCTATTTCTTATACACAAAGGAGGAGGAGCAACACACACTGCCTTGCCTGCCAACACTTCTCCGCCTCCTCCTCCTCCTCCTCCACTACGAAGATTAATTCAGGGCAATAGTTTCAGGTTATCGGTAGTTACTGGGAAGCACTGGTGGTTCTGCTGACGGGGGTGATGGAGATGTGGGTGGCTGGGTTATGATATTTATGTTGCTTATCACGGCCGACGTTATATAAATTGACTCAGCGCTCTTTGTTTTTATTTATTTAATGATGAGATAATAATGCACATGTTCTTGGGTATTTCTTTTTATGCTTAATGTTACTACTATTACTACTACTACTACGAATAATAATAATAATGATAATAATATTGAAGCAGTAGTAGTAGTAGTAGTAGTAGTAGTAGTACATTCTAAACGTTCACTGTGTATATTCCGTAGAACTGAATACAGAGAGAGAGAGAGAGAGAGAGAGAGAGAGAGAGAGAGAGAGAGAGAGGAGAGAGAGAGAGAGAATCTTAATGAACACAAGATTCCTTACAAAAAAACACATCCATAACAGTAATTTCTGCTTTGTCATGCAATGCACTCCACCTCGTCCTCAGCCACTCCTCCCTTCCTTCACCTCACGTCCACCTAGTCTCTCAAACGCCTCCCCTTCATCTAGTTCCTTCCCTCCTCCCATCAACACCCTCCCCATCACTGGTCTCTTCACCCAATCAGCACCATCCCAGTATCTTCCCTTCATTTAGTTCCCTTCCCTCCTTCTCCTCGATCTCTCCTCCCATCAACACCACTCCTCTCATATTGATGTTTTGTCTCTTCAGCTTCTCTCGTTAACTGCATCTTCTTCACCTCACCAACACCACTATCTCATCTCATTATCTACCTCTTGTCTCATTATCGTCTCTTCTAAAACCCATCTCATCCATTTTCTCTGTCCCCTTCATCTTCCCTTTCAGTCTCTTCTAAATCCCACCAATACCAAAATTTTTTCATCTATATCTTCAGCGTCTCTTCCTGCAACGCCTCTCTCTCTCTCTCCTCTCTCTCTCTCTCTCTCTCTCTCTCTCTCTCTCTCTCATCCTCTCTCTCTCTCCTCACTTCTCGAAAACCAAACGTGGGAAGAAGGTAGGCAGGTGGTTCAGATGGCCGTCGTCGTCGTCGTAGTCTTCTTCTTCTTCTTCCTCTTCTCCTCCTCCTCCTCTTCCTCCCGCCTCCCCCACTGCTAAAGAGGTCAATTTCTGCTGAGAGTGTAAAGGATGTAAAGGACTCCACATAATTCTTCTTCCTCAATTTAGGATCATCATAACAACCGCCACTGCCTCCTCTTTCCTCTTTCTTCTCCTCCTCTTTATCCATTTCCTTTTTTTTTCTCATTTTCCGTTTTTATTTTTTCTTTTTATTTTCTCCCTTTCCTTCTCTTCTTCCTCTAATTATTTATCCGTTTTATTTTTTATTTTCTTTTATACATTTCTTTTTTTCCCTTTTCTGTCTTTTTTCAATGAAGTTTTTCTCTTCTGTTCCGTTTTTTTTCTTGCTCCCATTAATCCCTTTCTTCCTGTACCCATAGGTAGGTAGGGACAGGTAGGACTTTTGTTCATGTAGTGTAGGAAACTTTCATTGTTTTTCATCTGTTGAGATGTCCTGATCACGAGATGCTGATGCAAATATGATGTTGTGTCTTCGTTCGTTGTCTGTTAAGCGGGACGACTAAAAGTGGGCAGTTGGCAGCGGGAGTGAGGGCGTGAAGCAGCAACACTACCAGAGCCTGTCGTGTCTCGCTGAACTCTGCTTGTGCGCAAAACTCTAAAAAACCCGCACAAAACTCTAAAAAACTAAGTCATGTGATGTCGCTGTTTAACTGATAACAAAAGTGATGTATTGCTAACGTCTCTCCAGTAATCCGAGACGTAACAGCACTCAGCATCCTCCACGTTACTACACTATCCCGTAACGAGTGAAGTCTCCCGTTTGTTGGTGTAAATAAATTGTGTATACTGACTTGATTCAAACTTTCTTTCAAGCCTACTCACATCACGCTACCTAAATCAAATGTTCCTGCCGCTGGCGTAACTAACAGCCGAATAAGGGAGCATTTCATCCCTATTTTTTTTTTCCTTGCTATTCCTTATCCTTTTCGTCCACAACCTCACTACTTCAAGAACCTATTTCCTTTCATTCGTTCATCTTCCTCCCTTACCACCTCCACCACAATCATTACCACAACCACCTTTCCACTTCAACACCACCAACAGCACTCCCCCCTCCCTCCTCACCCCACCAACCCCCTCTAGTTTCCCCCCCCTTCCCCCTTTACGCCATTCCCCCTGCCCCCTCTCTTCACTCCGTTCCACTAACCTACTCCCTGTCGCCTCCTACTCCTCCTCATCAAGTCTTCCATTCGTCAACCTGCCAATGTTCTTACCCTGACTCCTGACTCGACACAGTTGGCAATAAAGAGAGAAGACGTAGCGTGTTTTGAGTACATCATAGTAAGGCTTGGGAAAGGAAGGGGGCCATGGAGGGAGAGAGATGTCATGTCCCTAGTCCCCTTTACTCTTCCTCTCCCTCTCCCTCTCCACTCTCCCCCTCCCTCGGTCATTCTGTAAGGAGGTATAATGACTGGTGACTAGCATTGCTCGCCACCCTCACGTGCGTTGTGTGTATATGTGTGTGTGTGTGTGTGTGTGTGTGTGTGTGTGTTCCCGCTCAACACTCATACTTTACCAACACAATGTAAACAAAGACGCATGCAACATCTCTCTCTCTCTCTCTCTCTCTCTCTCTCTCTCTCTCTCTCTCTCTCTCTCTCTCTCTCTCTCTCTCTCTCCTAACACGACTATATAAAATGCTACTGAAGGTTACAATTTTCATGAGCAACAATAACATAAAATCAAACATATTCCCCCGTCCTCCCTTAACACAGAGGAAGAGGAGGAGGAGGAGGAGGAGGAGGAGGAGGGCCCGCTGATGCTATAAAACTTCGCTATATACGTCGAATTATTACTGGAGAGAGAGAGAGAGAGAGAGAGAGAGAGAGAGAGAGAGAGAGAGAGAGAGAGAGAGAGAGAGAGAGAGAGAGAGAGAAACACTTTCACAATAACGCCCGCGGTAACACTTCTGTGTATCACGGCCCACCACTGCACACACACACACACACACACACCACTCAATTAGCAGGAATATTAACTTGTAACACTTAAGAGTAGAACCATCCAGAGAGAGAGAGAGAGAGAGAGAGAGAGAGAGAGAGAGAGAGAGAGAGAGAGAGAGAGAGAGAGAGAGAGAGACAGAGAGAGAGAGAGAATTATGGACAAGCATGGGAGCAGTAGGCAACCCCACCGCAACGACTTAACCCCTTCTCCCTATCCCCCCCTCCCCTCTCTTCCCGGCGCTAGGTAAGGCTCGGGAGGCAGTTGGGAAATGACTAGGCTTTGTATCGCAGCCCACCTCTGTCATGACGTCACCACCCCGCCTCTCCTCCTCTTCCTCCAGTCCCCTCACGTTCCATTTTTTCCCTCCCTCCCCATCTATTCCCCTCCAAGCACTCCTCTTTCTCTCTCTTCCCTTCCAAACACTTCTCGCTTCTTCATTTATTCCTCTCCCTCTTCCCAGAACCATTCTCTTCCTCTCTCCATCTCCCCTTCCCCAACATCTTACTCTTCCTCTCCCCAGCACCTTCATTTTCCTCCCTCTCCTCCCTCCTTTCCTTCAAACACTCCTCTTCTCCCACTGTTTCCATCCTAACATCCTCCTCTTCCTCTTTGTTCCATTATCTTCACCTCCAAACTCTCTCCCCCTCCCCCTCCCCTCCTCCTCCTCCTCCTTCTCCCGCCATCAGGCTCCGCTAACGGACATCCCACAATGGTTCTTCGACAGGAAAGAACCAAAAATAGCAAATCTTAAACCTTCCAGCAAGTTCAAGAGCCACAAAAAGAGCGGTTCTTCCCCGTCCCTGGAAACCTCAAGACAAATGTACGAGAATTTTTATATTACGTTTATATTCTTAGGAAAGGAGTGTGTAAATAATAACACGATTTTTTTTTTTTTCAATAACGTAAATGTATTTATTTTTGTTCTTTTACTTTTTGCATACTTCCTTTTTCTCTCCACTACATGAATTTTTCAATTATGAGCTTTCCCTCTTCTTTTCTTCTCCTTTACTTTTTCTTTACCTCCCTTTCCTTTACCTCTACCTGTTAAACAAGCAAAACTTCATTCAAGCACCACCTCTCATACTTTTATCTAATTTTCCTCCTCTTTCTCTTCCTTATATTCTTAGGTAACTGAATTTCAACCACACTAACAAAAGTATAACTATCTATTCATACACCAATCGACAGTTACGCAATCCCAAGAAGTGGTCGTTCGGAGTTACAAGTAAAAGATAAATTGTAATGTTAATGGTGATAAATAAAATAACTGGTCTCTGCCTCACAACCCTGACGATACAAGTTCTTCGTGAAAACAAGAGAAAAAAGACGAAACGCAACACAAAGTTCAGTTGAGCACAAAAGTTCACGTTGCCACACAAAGAAAAAGAAAATAATAGGATCCAGTAGAGTTTCACACCTGAGGGCCATGGAAGGAAAAAAAAAGAGAAACGAAGAGAAAAAAAACTAAAGGAAATAAAAAAGTGGTTAAAGGTAAATGTATTTGTGGTCACTTGTGTATATAATGCCTCTGCTATGACCTCAATAAATACTACTACTACTACTACTACTACTACTACTGATAAATAATAATAATAATAATAATAATAATAATAATAATAATAATAATAATAATAATAATAATAACAGACTGACCATTCGATACCTTTGTCTATTAAATTAATTCAGAGAGAGAGAGAGAGAGAGAGAGAGAGAGAGAGAGAGAGAGAGAGAGAGAGACGGGACCGGCTGACTTCTCGTTCTGCTTCACCTCCTCCCATCAAAATAATAAAAGTGGTGCTAATAATAACTACACCACCAAACACACACACACACACACACACACACACACACACTTTCCATCGATATTCAAACATGACCAAGAAAATTAATTCTGGGAGATGAAAACTTTAAAAATTTCCATCAATATTTAACAAAACCAGCCTATTAATTTCACTGGTGATATTGAGAGGAGGGCAGATGACCGAAATTAGCATTAAAGAAAACGAGAAGATAGGAGAGGAATAACAAAGAGGAAAACAAGACAAGGAAAGGAAAGAGTGGTATAGCCAGGAGGGAGGCAAGAGCAGTGGGAGGGAAGCGTGTGGGAGGAACCGTCGGGAAGAGCGAGGCATTGAGAGGCGCATGGACTGGAAGGAAATCATGGTGGAAAGTGTAGGAGGGGCAAGGGTGAGGCATCTGGAACTTCTAAACCCCACTACAAAAGCTGAAACACGTGAAATTCCGCGGTGACACGAGACAAACGAGGTAGGAACGCTCTATATTATATGGATATAGTGTGTGTGTGTGTGTGTGTGTGTGTGTGTGTGTGAGGGGGGGAGGGGGCAGGAAATACTAGAAGACTTGAGTGGCAGGATTGAAGCTTCACTAAACTGCTCAAGAACAAGCTGCGACCCATGAAATCTTGCACTGACACGAGAAGGAACAAGTATGAACGTTTTAGATTGTGAGGAAATAGTAGAACGAGCTTTGAAGTGACAGAATAGAGCCATCAGGAATCTATAAACTCACTGAACATACTGGCATTTATGAAATTTGGCACTGACACGAGAAGGAACAAGTAGAATCACTTCAGATTAGGAAGAACCAGTGGGAGAAGAGTTGAAGTGGCAAAGAAGACACATCTGGAACATATACCGCCCGATGAACAAGCTGCGACTCATGAAAATCCTGCACAAACATGCGAGGAAAGAGGGAGGAACGTTCAGGTAGCGAAGGTCAGGCTGAGTAAGGCATGCAGTATGGGACATGCTGAAGCTCACTCATGCACCAACAATGAGAGGAACAACCTTCACAGCCTCACACATTAACCTCCTTCCCTTCCTCATCCAGTACACTATGCAGCATCAGGTCTCTACAAAGAATTCCGTGATAAACTAATGAAAAAAAAAAAAGGCAGAACCACTAACAGCCATCTCGAGGTGAATTATAATAAAATCAACAACACTCCCCTCCCCATCTCGCTCGTCCACGCCAAGGTTATCACGAGTGATAAAACACGTACAGCAAGTCTGCTTCTAACACTTACAGCATCATGGCCACTCAAGAGGTAGGTAGGCTGGGTAAGCATCCACCACGCACTTCACCACCAAGTAAACATATGCACGTCTTGCGATTTAAGATAAAAATATGCCTGACGTAATGACATGTCCATGTACCATCCCAAGCCAACGTCTGTGAATCGGAACATCTGGTCCAGTTCTGGGCAAGTGGAGGGCAGGCAAATGATTACCTTGGAAATTTCCACTGCCTCCGGAGGGGAATCGAAGGCCACAAAGAAAACGTAAACTTTTTTTTTCCATCATGCAGCAGTAAGTAAACTGGTAATGAGACTGTTGTGTATACGTACATGAGTTGTACGGTGAAGAAGTATAGGGTACAAGGAACAAGGAAAAGTGAGGAAACATTAAAATTGGAAATAAAACCTGACAGCGTGCTTCAGCACTGCCACGCGTGTCCACCAATCCCATTGCCAAGAGAGGTGATGATGGTGTCATGATACAACAATCGCACACTGAACTAGAGTATAACCAACAAATCACACCAAGAGGTATCGGTCTCACGTTCCAGTCATTTTGCATTTCACATTTTCCTCTCACGCCTCATGGACGGCCACAGTACACTACTCAAGTGATATGCGAGGCTGCCTACTTTGGGTCTGCATAGCATTGCCGTGCCTAGCAAACGTCAACCATGGGAGCACATCACTTTCTCCCCATTTGTGAGCCTTTCCAATTCGACCATACGGCAGGACTACCAACACCACGAGTTAGAAGAACGTTCACCATCACCACACGGTACTTTCACCACCCACTCGCAATATCCGTCAATCTGCTTCCATCAATCATCAAGCATAACACTGATTCCCGTTTTTACTGAGGTACGGAATCTATAAGTGGTTAAGAGTGGTTCAGGGTTGCAGAGTACCTTTACCACAACACAGTTGGCAGCCCTGCTATAACATGAATCAGCTGGCAGGATTATTTTGATGCAAGTTAAATGCAAAATACTCCCCACATGCTTCTCCCAGGGCAACGCAGCTCCAAGGACACCACCAAGCCAACGCTGCCTGGAGCTGTTTGGCATACAGACGGAGGAACACAGCCACAGGAGGAGAAACACAGGACAGTCACTCAGAGTTTAAAACAGAGTTGCAAAAATGACTTACCTTTATTCACGAGGGACCACTCAGCTCGACTTCCTTGCTCAACACGTCCCTCGCCACTCTACCGCAGCCACTTCACTCCATGGAGGCGATGAAGGAAACAACCGAAGATGGAGCGAAACAAAAAAATTCAATAGCTGCGCGTTGGTGGAGTGGTCGCCCTGACAAGCCACCGAACAAAGACTTGCTAGAGCGTCATTTTGAATCGCTTTTTTTCCGGCCACTGTGAACCTCCACCGCTCTGACTCTTGGGGCACAGGTTGGGTGCACCTACAGGGTCATTCTCACTGATCCTGGTAGTCACTGTGGGTCCAGAAGGTTAAGAATTCCGAGGTCATGTTGAGCGGGGCAGCGCGGCTGAGCGTGAGGGAGCCAGACGTGTTGTGAGCGCCCAGCTGATTCCCGAGCTCAAGTTGTCTCGTCCCCAGCTCCTCTCCGCCTAGCAACTATCTTTTTTCTTTCTTTCTTCTCTCTCTCTCTCTCTCTCTCTCTCTCTCTCTCTCTCTCTCTCTCTCTCTCTCTCTCTCTCTCTCTCTCTCTCTCTCTCTCTCTCTCATTTATTGAGGAATGCCTGTCGCTGTTTACAATCGCCCGGTGAGTACCATTGTGGTTTGGTATCACAAGTCTGATGAACAAAGACACCACGTGAAGCTGCCACCACTAAATTTAGCGCATAGATGAATTAAGGCGAATAGAATGCTTGAGTTACTGCAGATTCAAGTGTATTAACGTTATATAAGGCTGTCTCCCATGAGTGCGAGACAGTAGAGAATCAGAGTCGCCGTGGCCGTGCACAGAACACAGCTGAGAGGGTCGCCCGAGGGCATCGTCCCTTGCATAGTTTAACCCTCTGAACAATCAATGCACTTGCTAAGGAATGTATTGATCCATAAATGTTCGCCTTATTAATCACTCGAGCTCTGTTTAAACTAAGGGCATAACGTTACATAAATTTTCTTTATAAGTTTTTAGTTTATATATTTTTCTTTTTCAGAAGGCTTGATAACAGTAACGTCTACTGCTACTACTACTACTACTACTACTACTACTACTACTGTTGCTGCTGCTGCTGCTGCTACTCCTGGTGCTGCTCCTGCTGTTGTTGCTCCTGCTGCTGCTGCTACTGCTGTAGAATTAAAATCTTAATCAACCCAACACACACTCCAATAAGTTCATTAAAGTCAAACGAAGAAGTAAAAACCTTTGTCTAGATCGGAAAAAAAAGTATGCTTGAGAGAGAGAGAGAGAGAGAGAGAGAGAGAGAGAGAGAGAGAGAGAGAGAGAGAGAGAGAGAGAGAGATGGTCCTGTTGCCAAGGTAGTCTAATCCCTGAAGGAACAGGAAAGGAGGACCAGCTTGGGTGTCACATAACAACACCCTCTGCTGCTCTGCAGGGTCCTGCCGGAACGTGTCAGGGGGGAAGAAAGGTTTTACACTGCTTTGGTGTTATAATTACCAGGGCCACCATGAGCTGCAATAGTATTGTGTATATATATATATATATATATATATATATATATATATATATATATATATATATATATATATATATATATATATATATATATATATATATATAATAACAAAAATCATAAACAGCAATAACAACAAAAAACTACACGTAGTGCTAATGCTGCTGCTGCTTCCACTGCAACTACTATATTCTATTACCCCTCAGAGGAAGTATGCATGTGCTGCAGGTCGCTGTAAGCCGCTGAACATGCATTTGGTCACGTTAACAAAGGTATGTCCACATTACGTTTGTTCTTTAAAAATATTTGATTTATTTTTTTTTATATTGCTTATCGTTGAGTAATGGGCATGGTATTAACTTCACGTGAGCAACATCACTCTTATCTGAACTCTCTCTCTCTCTCTCTCTCTCTCTCTCTCTCTCTCTCTCTCTCTCTCTCTCTCTCTCTCTCTCTGGATAAATTAGTTAGATTAGTGCAAACTCAAAAATTTCTGCTCAGTCTTGCACCGCACCAGGGCCGTGACCCGCCAGTCCTCGACCCACAGGTCCTTGGGCGAGCCTAAGGCCGCGGAGTGTAGGTGGCGCGACTGACTAAACCGACAAGAGAAGAATGAGGGTGATCAGTGGTGTGCTTATTTTGCCAGAGAGTACTTACTCATGGCCTTAAGCATACATCCTGCATGGCCAGCGCGCTGTAGACAATACCAAGAGTCACCAGTACCGTTCATCCTCCCTCTTCAACGCCTCAAAGCCATCCAGTAATGAAAACACATTTAGGTTTGAGTATTAGAGCATACCCATGTATTATGCACAAATGCAATACACTTGCTAACGCACTACAAAAGTACTACGCAGTAGCACGACGTAGTACACGCTTTGTTTAGGGTTATCCAGGACAAAGGACAAATTACAAAAACATTCGCCAGTGGACACATGGCAGCACCATCACGAAGTCTCCACACACTCCTTACATGCACGGGCTTGCATTGCCACCCCGTGTGAAGTGTAGAGAAGTTAACTTTGTTCATTAGAGAAACAGTACAGACTTGATCTGTGCAGCACCACCTAGACAACGTTGCCACCTGTCACAGAGCAGCTGGGGACGAGAGTGATTATCAGCTGGCCAGCCCAAACATAACCCCCAGCCCGAGCCAGCATGTCGATGACGTGAACACCACAGAAAACGTTGCAGAATTGAGGAGGAACTACACAAAGCTAAGGCACTCGTATATTTCTTCTTTATCAATGTGTTTTAATCATGCTACAGTTGATTGCGTGCACTTCACGTAAGATTAAATTCGATATAAAACGTCTGTTATATGGATAGCGTTATTAGTGACGCAATTACGTAACAAAAGGATACCTGCCAACAGTGTCGCTCCCGTTAACCGCTCCTGACGTCAAGTTAAATCTATTAATATTCCATCCGTACAGTGCAGCATCAGTCAAGGTGCGGCGCAACTCTGGAGCAGCGTCTCCTGCAGCAGAGGGGCGGCCTCAGCCTGTCTCAGATGGCCAGCGGTATCTGGTCTTCGGGCTCGCCAGTGGAGGAGACGTCATCCACGAAGTTCACCTTGGCCGGCTCGATGTCCAAGTAAGCCATGGGGGCCTTCTTGGGGTTGTGGCTCAGGGCTTGCTCCGATAGCAGATTGGTCATCTGACAACAAAGAAAAAAAAAAAAAAAAAAAAAAACAGAACGCGTCAAATTAGCATTCCTCTACGGAGGGAGAAACGTCACCAACAATGACAATCCCCACCTATTTTAAGCACTGCCTTCTGTTGCCTACCAAAGAACTAAGTAATACATACAGTGTATCAGTCTCAGCCTAAAAGCATCATCATCTCAACGTCCTTGAGGCTTTACAGTGTTATGAAGCCACCAAAAGGTAGGAAGAGGCTGTAACACGGCCACCCACCACAGGAGGCTTGGTAATACTGACCTCCATGTGCCGTGTCAGCATCGGGACGAACTCAAAGTCGTGGTCATCGCTGCCGAAAGGATTGAGAAGGGCCTCGGCGACCTTGAGCCAGCTGACGTAGAAGAACAACTGCAGGAAGGCGAAGAACGGGAAGTAGAGATCAACCTTGTGGTCCTCGTAACCTTGCTCCGGGTCGAGGAACTGCTCCCCGATCAGCGAGAAGAAGAAGAAGAAGTATACCGCCAGAGTCACCACCTGCAGGAGGCACCAAGATCCCCAGGTTACACGTCAGTCTACATAGCGACATGTCTGTGTGAAGGTGACTGGTGGGTGTGACGCGGGTAGATAACTTGGTAGAGAGACAAAGCTGCACTAGTGTCAGAGGGAATACAGGAGGAAGTAAATTTGTATGGACACTAAAAGAAAGGATAACAGATCTGAATGTGGAAGGAAGGAGGCAAGGCTGGCCAAATAGAAGATGGTAGGAATGCACAAGAAAGTTTACGAAGAAACAGAGAAGGGTTTGTGTGGAGAAGAGGTAGATGACAATGGAGACGGCTAGAGAAAACCAGAAACCTCAAATTATCATAAAAAAAAAAAATGCAGAAGATTCACTCACCAATATATGAACCTTTACGCATGACACTCTCCCTCCCTCAATCACTCTCATGACCTTAACTCGCCAGACTTGATAAGATAAAGCAGCAGTGAGTAGGGAGACATATTTCAACCAATCGTCTTGCCTGAAACCCGCGCGTGCCTGAGACTCAAGGATTGGATGCCTTTGTCACGTAGCTAAAAAGAGGGCACGAAAATGATAAGGACGAGAAAAGGAGAAGGTTAAGGGTGATGTAAGAGAAAGGAAAATAGTGCTAGAATAGGTTACGGGTATCGCGAAAGAAGAATACCTTTGTCACGTAGCTAAAAAAAAAAAAAAAAAAAAGGTACCAGAGACCATATAATGAGGACGAGGAGTGGAGAAATTTACGTATTATGTGAGAGAATGGGAAACAGTAAGGTAGTTTAAGGATAACACGAAAGGAGGAAGGAAATATGTGGGTGTCTGAGACTCAAGACTACCTTCATCACATAGTTAAGAGACACAAAAATAATAAGCACGAGGAAAAGAGAAATTTAAAGGATGATGTGAGAGAAAGGGAAACAGTAGGATAGGTTAAGGGTATTCATGTGATACAAAAGAGAATAATGCCTGATGTGAGGGAGGGGAGGAGAAGTTAGGATTATATAATGAAAGAGGAAGTAGATGGTAGCCAGAAAGGGACGTGGATTGACTATTTGACTGATTGGCTATTGTCTCAGTCCCACAGCAAGCACATGAAGCTCTGAGGTGTTATGAAAGTGCAGGGAATGACTACAGAGGTATATGGAGGTAAGGAGTGGCAGGAAAGGGAAATGGGTGTTGGAAAGAACGTGAAAGATAGAACGGACATTATGTCAGTGTCAACAAAAGAGAGCACGGATGGAAGGAATGACCCGAGAATGGCCAAAAAAATAGGGCATGGATATGAGAAATAACGTAAAATAGATTAAAAAAGAAAAAAAAGACGAGATAACCAAAAGAAACTGTGAGTAAACGAGGGACAGAAAAAAAAAAACATGATGAGAAAAAAAGGGCAAGAGCGAAGGAAACCCGATGGAGCTGTTGTGGGTAAAAGGGAGAGGCATGACCTGTGCACAGACGAAGGGTAGGAAGAACAATCCTATGATGAAAAAGAGAGAAATAACGAGAGTGGTGATGAACTACTTGAAAGAGGCGCTGAAGGCATGACGGAAAGAGACATGACTTAAAATGGGCAAAGAAAAATTAGATAACCAGAAGATAATATGTGTGTAGACGAGGGGAAGAGAAAATCCTATGACGAGAGATAGAGAAAGAACGAACGAAAGAGAGCCAAGGAATAGCCAGAATGCGCTGAAGGCATGACAGAAAGACATGACCTGTGTATAAACGAAAGATAAAAGAAAAAACAACCCTATAATGAGAAAAAAAAAGAAAAAGAAGAACGAAAGAGAGGTCAGGAGGCGCTGAAGACACGAGGGAAAGAGGCATGACCTGTGTATAGACGAGGGGCACGTTGTAGTCATTCCAGCCCATAAGGGAGCCACAGCTGCCCCTCAGGGCCAGCACTTCGGCCATGATGGCTCTCTGGCCGAAGTCACTCAGCACCCCATCCTTCCGCGCTTGCTCCGCCCTCTCGCACGCCCACAGCACCGGCACCCACGTCTTGTGTAGCTTGCACTCCCCGTCAAGGGTGTCCAGGATCGCTTTCTCCTCCTCCGTCAGGTAACCTGGTCGGGAGGTGAAGGACGTCGTCAGGGAAAAAAGGAGATACAAAGCGGAAAGATATATGAGTGTGTTTAGTGTTAATATATTATTTAGTACTTCCTCTCGGTTCCTCCTTTTCTTCCACCTCCTCTTCTGTGTGTGTGTGTGTGTGTGTGTGTGTGTGTGTGTGTGTGTGTGTGTGTGTGTGCTACCGTGCCTTACTTTTAAAAGCTATGAAAGTAAGAATCAACTGCGAATATCCGTCGTTTGAAGACACAAGACCAGTGTGGTTGCAAGACTGAAGTGGACTTTAGAATACGGCAGGGTTGTGACTGGCGTTATGGGGAACGGGATGGGGAAGTTTAGGTGGTAACACTGTGACGTAACTCAATGACACAGTTATGGTGGAGTTGTCACAGGAATGACGGAGCAGGGGAGGCTGAAATAGACAACGGCAGTGCACACAAAATTTATACGAACTTTCCACATTGTAGTGAGAAGTCTTTAAGAAACACTTCTGGACACACCTACACTACTTTTAAAAGGATCTACACGTGTTTTTAGGAATGTTTTATAATTCTAGTGACAGATCAACACGATTTTTACATTATGAACAGGAGAAACAATTGCGAGAACCAGGCTAATTATCTGTGGCCTTTGAAAATAGCAGTGGTGAGAGAACAGGGTGTTTCAGAAAACGGGTACTTACTTTACATGGAATGCTGGACTACCTAGACCTGACGACAATGGGTGGTGAGGTCGGAAAAAGGATAAAGAATGCTGGGCTAGAGAAGGTTGGGGCGGGCAAGGTTAAGGGAGCACGGGTGTGGCGCGGCGATGTGAACATTTAGTTATGACAGCGTGTAATGAGGCTACTTGTAGAGCGACGCACCGGGAGGGATCTAACCGGATGCTGTGTGTTTACTATTACTGGTGCTGTTGCTTGTATTATCACCACCACTACTACTACTACTACTATTACTTAGGTCATCTTTCAGTCTATTTTTGTCTTCAATACCTTCTTTTGCCATTCAAACTACTACTACTACTACTACTACTACTACTACTACTACTACTACTACTACTACTACTACTACTACTACTACTACTACCACTACTACTATTTCTACTATTACTACTACTACTACTACTACTTCCATCTTTCCATCAATGCCTTCTTTTACCATTCCTCCTCCTCCTCCTCCTCCTCCTCCCTCCTCTTCCTCCTCCTCCTCCTCCTCCTATATTGCTACTACTAATTACTTGATCTTTCCATCTAGTCCCCTCCTCCTCCTTCTCTTCCTACTACTACTATTCTGTCATGCCTCACCGCTGGAGACGAAGTGGTGGAGAGAGGACAGCTTGCGAGCCACCACGGGGGACACCATGCGGAAGGTGAGGGCGATGGTGAGATTAATGTAACGAAGGATGTCCCGCCTCACTTGCCGCACCTCAGGACTCTGCAGGGGCGTGGGGCGCAGGTTAGGTCACGTCAGGTTAGGTTGGGTTAAGTTAGAGTTAATTTAAGTGACAGCACAGGGAGGATTGTGAGGAGGGGATTGGTGAGTATGTGTAGTGAAGAAGAGTGTCGGTTAGAGAGTGAGCGAGTGAGTCAGTGAGTTAGTAAGATAATTAACTGGTTATTTATTCATTTACTCGTGCATTTATTAGTTTAATTTGTTGATTATTTAGATAGTGATATAAATAAGTACATGAATAGATAGATAGGTAAATAAATAAATACGTAGGTAGTAATAGTTCGATAGTTTCATAGCTACACGTGAATTTCTTATCCTCCTATTGTTTTTCTTAACCTCACAATAAGTACAATAGCTCTCAGAACCGTGACACATATACAAAACATTCGGCTTGTGTTCCCTCAGTCACAGACCAATGTGTTCGCAAGAGTCACGCCCGTCCTGCTTCCCTCCCTCCCTGCCTCCCTTCCTGTTCCCTGTAACCCCTCTGCTTGGGTCTGCCCTAATAATGACCACACTCACAGCTCCCAGTGACCAGCACGGCATTCCTGACTGACACTACTGTACTTGACGCGATACGAGTAGAAGGGAGCGCACGCTGTCAGATGAAGGGTAAAAGTGACACCCTGACTCATGTGATAGGAATGTACATAGGAGTGTGAATCTGATCTATTTTACTTTGTTATCGTTGAGGTAGAGCCAAGATGGAGCGGTTTATGTAGTCCAGTAGGAGGATCTGAGAGGCGGTGCAGGGAGGGTGTAACAGATCGTGCAGCTTGGCAGGACGCCATTAGATAAACGAAGCCGACACTTGCAAGCCTTCATGGAGTGTTTCAAAGTGATAATGACTTAAAAATATGCTAATTTCCTTAATGAATGTAAAATTTGTTTATATTTTATTTATTTATTTTCTATTTAAGTGGGATTCTGGTCAAGGCCAATAATAGATAAATAAAATAATAATAAAAATTAAATGAAAGCGAAAAAAAGAGGCCACTGAAGATGTCAGGCTCTCCAAAAAAGAGTGTGCATGTCTATACCAGTACAACTTATGAAAGGTGTTTAGAAACGTGAACTGTATGGATGGAAGATAATGAATCTCTTTATACAGAGAGAGAGAGAGAGAGAGAGAGAGAGAGAGAGAGAGAGAGAGAGAGAGAGAGAGAGAGAGAGAGAGAGAGAGAGAGAGAGAAGGAAATAATGTATGAAATGAGGAACTGAGGAGACGAGGCGTGTGAATACTGAGTGAGTGAAAGGTTAACAGGAGCGGATGGATGCAAGTGTGTTAATTTTGGTGTCAAGATTTTATTACTTCTCTCGTGTCGTTACTTTCTTCTTGTTAGCATTGCATGGCGACTATCATTACTAGTATATCATTATCACTATTACTGCTATTTCGATATATCATTCCCATACACCACTAACTATAAGAGAGAGAGAGAGAGAGAGAGAGAGAGAGAGAGAGAGAGAGAGAGAGAGAGAGAGAGAGAGAGAGAGAGAGAGAGAAAATGAGGGAAGCTGCAAGAAGTCATGAGGCCTACAGGTGGCAGTCCCAGTATAAAACACGCCGGTCTATATCCACTCATCATCCCCATCTATAAATTTATCTCATGTTCTATACCACAACCTGTTCAACTATCACTGGAATCATGGAATCATCCTTGAAAACCACGATACCTTCTATTAGACCCCGTTGAAAGTGTTAAGAGACGAGATGACAACAAATTTACAAGTATGGCGGTAAAAGAAGAGATGCTGAGATTCATTTGGGTTGTATACGACAGGGAAAGTCATCTAGCATACCAAGAACAAGATCAAGACCACGTGCCTGCCCAGGGAGATGCGTGGCGACGATGATTGCCGCCTTGTCTGGCCAGGGGATGGAGTTGTACACGCCCCACCAGCGACTCACCACCAGAGACACGTAGAACCCGAGCACCAGGGATAGTGGGATGAAGGTCCGAAAGCGAGCGATGTGCATGACAAGTCTCTCGAAGGTCCTGAGAGAGAGAGAGAGAGAGAGAGAGAGAGGGAGGAGGGGAGGGAGAGGATAATGTAAGTACTTGAGTGTATTGCATAATCTCGTGTACGTAGTCTGTTCCAAGAATCCTGTCTCTCTCTCTCTCTCTCTCTCTCTCTCTCTCTCTCTCTCTCTCTCTCTCTCTCTCTCTGGCCTTCTTGGTTGTTTTTTTCATATTAACTTTTTTTTTTCATTGGATTATTTTCGTGTTCTATCAGTATTCTGTAAGTTTTTTTGGAGGGTATTTTATTGTTTTTATAAATGAAATTCTTTACTCAGGGTTAGTTAATTGAAGTTTTTTTTTTTTTTTTTTGTGCGTGTGTGTGTCGACATTAGCAAGCCATTACTGTTGCTCTTCTTATGACTGTATTGCCACCTCTTGTCATGTGTGTGTGTATGTGTGTGTGTGTGTGTGTGTGTGTGTGTGTGTGTGTGTGTGTGTGTGTGTGTGTGTGTGTGTGTGTGTGTCACATCCGCAAGATTAGAGTTGAATTATAAATGACCATCGCGGAGACTTAGTGATGATAGCAATAAAAATAACAATGTGACATAAGAAAAAAATTACATGTTTTACTGAATCATTGTTTCTTTCTTTGTGTGTTTGTGTGTGTGTGTGTGTGAAGGTCAGACTTTTGTTCAGCGCCACCGCCCACGCCTCAAACGCCTAAGGGAGCGGGTGTGCACTAGGGAGGAGGCGCGGCACCGAGTCACGAGGCGCGGGCGTGCGGAAACAGGCAGAGGTGGGATGAACTGAGAACCTTAGCAGGAATGTGCCCTGTTCCACCTCCTCCGTTTCTTAATTTGCCTCTTCCCGTCTTTCTCTTTCTTATTGCTAATCTTTTCTTCTTTCCTGCCGCTATTTTTACTTCTTTCCCGGTTCTTTGTGTTTATTTTACTTCTTAGTTTCCATAGTCAGTCCTCTCTCTCTCTCTCTCTCTCTCTCTCTCTCTCTCTCTCTCTCTCTTGTTTGTCTTACTCTTGTCTTTTGTTTTCCTCTTAATCCTCCCCTCACCCTCTCTCTCTCTCTAATTTAATCTTTCTAATCTCTTGGTAACCATTTACTTTGACTTTCCTTATCTCCTCATCTTTTCCTTCTCTCTCTCTTTCTTTCTACTTTATCATAATTGTTCTATGTATTATTTTTTTTCTTTCTATCTACTTATTTCTCTCAACTCGGCATCTTTATATCTAATTTTCTCATCCTTCCCTTTCTTATCTTCTGTTTTCCCCTTATCAAATTTTCCTTCTCTTCTCCATCTGCTGCACCCTTATTATCTCTATTCACATCTTGTTTTCCACCCTATTACTTAATTTTTCTTGCTTGACTTTCTCCCTTCTCCTCCAGTCATTCGTGTCTCTTCTCCTCCATCCTTATTTCCTCTTCCTCTCTCTTTCTCCCCCACTTTTCTCCGTTCTCACTCCTTTCATTCTCTCTAATGTTTCCTTGATTTTCCTTCCACTTCTCACCTCGTCATTACCTCACCGCGACTAAGATCACTCACTCACCCATTCATGCATTTACTCTTACCTCTGATCACTCTCCGGTAGGGCGAAGCGGTAGATCAAGTTAATGAAGTAATAGAGGAGAAGATACGCCAGCATGTCCTGCCAGACCATCTTGTACACGCTGCCCCGCCATCTGTCAGCGAGAAATGTATGTATCAGTGGGGTTATGTATGTTACTTGGTGCGTGTAGAAGACAGGCATAGACGGACGGGTGGATAAAAAGAAAAGAAAGAATATAAAGATAGATGGACAGAAACTAATAAACAATGACAGACATACAGACAGACATAAATAGAGTAACGGAAAGACAGAGACAGAGAGAAATTGATAAACGGGAAGGCAGACAGACAGGGATACATAGAATAATAGAAAGACAGGGACTGAGAAAAATAGATGAACAAGCAGACAGACAGATAGATAAATCAACGGGCAAATGAACTGACAAGATAGATAGGACACACACACACACACACACACACACACACCACTGAGGGTTGAAATGCCAAGTGCACCAAACATACATATGAGTCATCCCTTAATGTGTACCAATGTATCAGACTGAATGCATACATAGTACATACATACGTACATCCACCTCACTCATCATCAGTACACACGCGTCGTGCAGCCAAACACCTGCTCCAAACACCACTCCTTCAGCCCTGCACACTTCCTCGCTTGCCACTGCACACTCTCAACAAGAGGATAAAGCAGGCACTAATTCTCTACTTATATCCCCGTATCAGTAAGTAAATATAAAGTGTTATGAAACCAAACACGAGGGACAGGACGGGGGGGAATCTGCGAACAGTACGGCGGTAGACAGATAAGGCCTTGTTGATGCACGCCACTTGAGAAAAGACCAATGTTTGTTCTCTTCATTCTCACCCGCACTACGACGGCCATTTCCAACAGGTTCTGGTAAAACTTCTGCAGGACTTGTCAGGAGCGTGTTCGTGGTTGTAGGGATAGTTTGATAAGCATGGTGTACCTTGAATTGGGAACACGTACATGAAAACCCGACTTAAGCATCTTTGTGGCTTTTGGAAACAGTTCTGACGAGAATGCAGTGCATTTCAGAAAACAACAACAACAAACAACAACAACAACAACCATTTATAACACGCTCTGGTAGAATTTTTTTTTTCTTTTTTTGAGTGCTTTCATGGTTTTAAGGATAGTTTGATAAGAGATATGCATGTAAACTGGAAAAAAAAAAAACCGCAGTACATGAAAAACCCGACTAGTGATCTTTATGGTAAGTTCTGACGGGAGATCAAAGCGTTTCAGAATAACAGTTACACTTACACACTACCCGTGATGCCTTCGAAGTGCAAGTAGAGGACTGACTCACCTTAGTAACAGCTTCCAAAAGGATCCAAATCCCCCTCTACTGGCAAACTTGTCGGTGTACTTGACAGTCATCGCGGCGGCGGACGGGTGGGTCTTGCTGGTGGAGGCAGAGCTAGTGATAGGAAATGGTGGTGGTGGTGGTGGTGAGGAGCGGCGTTGGCGTAACGAGCAGCTGTGAAGTTACTGGGGCGGTGGCGGTGGTGGAAGTGGCGGCGGTGGCTGGTGAGGGTGAGGGTGGTAAGGCAACACACCTGACAGATGAGAAAAAAAAAAAAAAAAAAAAAAAAGAGGAAGAGAAAAAAGGAAACACTTGTTATTTTCACTCTGAACCATTTATTTTCCTCGCGTCACGCTCAGTGTCAGTTATTGTTTCTTCTGAGATGAGTATGGCGTAACGTAGACAGCACCGGAAGCGAATATGAATGACGGGAAACGTAAAAATAAAAGAAAAAATAAGAAAAAATAAGAGACGGTTCTTATTTCTCGCGTGACTCCGCCCCCGCGCCTTGGCAGCTCAGAGTTATTAATAAAGTTTATTATCGAAAGCTGAAAAGGGTTCAAGCGGGACCAGCAGCACCCTTGAATTGGAAGATAGGAGAGGCTACGGGCGCCCCACTCCACCAGCACCAGAGACCAGCAAGGCGGCGAGATTCGCGGTGTTTGAGAAGAACGGGATGCAGGAGAAAGTTACCTAAGCAATCAAGAAGAAAAGAAAGTGGAATATAAACCGTTAACATTGTGTAGTTTGTTCCTTCATTCAGTATTTCGTGTGTTAATGAACTGCTTGCAGGAATTGTGTTAGTAGTGTATCAGTTAAAAAATGCTCTCTCTCTCTCTCTCTCTCTCTCTCTCTCTCTCTCTCTCTCTCTCTCTCTCTCTCTCTCTCTCTCTCTCTCTCTCTCTCTCTCTCTATCTATCTCTCTCTCTCTCTCTCGTTATATGCATATTAGGAAGAAATAAGTTACCAAAACAACATTAAAGTGAAATGCAGTCCATTAATGCTACTTTGTTCTGCCAATACTATTTTTGTTAACTCGAACCAGACGTGATTTTGTTTTTTTCCATCGTGGAAATAAACTAGTCAGCTCAACCTAGTCACCTTACGTCTACCATATTCATCTTTGAGATAGATTGCATGCTCAGAGCCTGATTGGCGCTTGCAGAGAACTACATATTTTAACCTTTGAACCAAATGCCCGTTTTTTTTTTCCTTTTTTTTTTTTTTCGTAATATACATCGTGGGAATAAAGTAGTCAGCATGAGAAGAAAGCCAGTCTACCGTCTTCGTATTATGGACAAATTGCATGCTGGGAACGATTATTTGTTATCTGACGTATTATCTCGTCATGCAGTATTGACCACTGTGTGTTGCGAGGCCTTGAAAGAAGTTCGCTATAACCCAGGAGCGGCAGCAAAACACCATCCTAACTGTATTGATTGGACAATGCAGACTTGGAGGCGCTGGACAGATTCCTTCAATGGTGCCCATACGTCCCCACATGTTACGCCAATATGACACCAGAAAACACACTATCGTTCACTTAGGGCATGAAAACACAAAATTCCAGTCACTCAACGTAAAACTTCTCATGACTTACTTCTAGTACATGGCTTCCACAGTTATTGACAGGTGTACGGGTTGTGCTGACCCTCCCCACTTCCTCATTCCTTCGCACTAACACTCACGTAGTCACTCTCCACGCGTTGTCTGCGTTCACTATGACCGTGCCCCGAACTCTCTACGTTCTCCTCATGATCGTTCGCCACGCCGGACGCCGACACACTGCTGGCTCCCACTGGCAACTTTCCCGCGCCCTGACCAATGAGAACCCCGCAGTGCAGAACCCGTCAGCCAATGAAAAAACCTGTTCGCTGAAGAAGGACCGTGACACACCAGCGTAACAGCAAACTTCGTGACTGTATGTTACCAAGAAGCAGCGGAGACTGTGCGGGCACCAGCTGCCTCACTGACTCTTGTTGCACCGGTGTCAATCAATGGAAGGAAGCCTGCATGCGGGGACGAGTGAATGAACCGTGTCTGAAAGCATTTCCTTCAGCCTTGGGAGTCATTTAAGGGAATTACGTTACACGCGTTGCCTCATGTTCCTCCCTCACCAAGAGTTGCAAGACAATAGCTACGGGGCAAAGGGGTCGTGTTCCCAAGGATGACGCGCCACGTCAAGGGTTAGCTAAGAGTGGTGAACAGAGCCGATAAACTCTGAGAAAAGTCAGAGAAGAATGCGGTGTTTTTTTTTCAGATTTTTTTTTTTTTCTTACCCTTGACTGTCGATTTGTGTGGAGGCAGCAGTCGAGGCAAATGGTTAGGGTAGTGTTGCCATTTACAGTATCACAGGTGCAGAGGCTCGTCAATGCTGTTACACCCACACAAATCCAACGTCATGGTACTCTGTCACACACACTCACACACACACAGACACACACACACACATTTTAAATACACGTGTACAAGATTGTTAAATGCCAAACAACATACTGGCACTCATATTTCTAAAAAAGGAAAAAATAAAAAAAACTACACGGATACACTGACATCAGAACGTCACTAAAGGGCTGTAATGAAATGCATACATAATACACAAATACGAGTACACTACGTTAGCATGATGTAAGTGTGCGTAGCTGTGCATCTGTCCGTGCTTTCAGCTGTTATCCTTGCTTGGGACAAAGTGGGGCTGGATCACCCGCAATAGCGTTAAGATGTTACTGCTTGAGGCTCGGAAGGGTGCGGCGTCAGGCTTAAGGTATGAGGGGCGTGGTTTCCTGCATGACGCGACCTCCAGGTGACGCGAGGTGAGGCGGGCTGGTGAGGGACGCATTGGCAGGCAAGGTGTTGGGGCTGGGGGCCACGGAACTTGACTCTTCCTCAGCCAGCGGGGCAAGGGACGGCAGGTCGCTGGCAGCTGTCTCGCTCAACATTTCAACCATCTGAAACCCAGTCCTACTTAAGGTATCCGTTTTCATTCATATATTCTGAATGGATGCTTCCCTATCCTCCATCTCCTCCTTTCCTTATGTCTCTACTTTCTTCTTCCACATCACCATCCTCATCATGGTTATTACTATTATTTTTCCTCTCTATCTACTCTTCTCCCCTTTACCTCATTCAGTTACGACCATCCATGCCCACTTCCTCACACTTGATACGTCCAAACACATGGTACTACTCCACAAACTCACTCTGCGGTGTCTGTCTATCATAGACAGAAACTCAAAATCGTGGTCGTCGTCTCCAAAAGGGTTAAGAAGACACTCGGCGACCTTCAACCAGCCGACGTAGAAGACCAGCTGGAGGATGGAGAAGAAGGGCACATACAAGTCTACTGTGTGGCTGTTGTAGTTCTTAGTGGTGTCCAGGAACTGCCCCCCGATCACCGAGAACACGAAGAAGGAGTACACCGCCAGCGTCACCACCTGCGTCACGTGACGAACGAGGGATTAACACAACACCTCCAGTGACAGGCAGTCATTTGTGATCGTTGATTCACTTAATTAAGAATCCAGGTGTATTAGAAAAAATCCAGTTTTGTATCTTAAAAATATTGATAATGGATGAATATTTACTTTGGAAAATAATTCACTTTTCTTTCACGTGAGTCTGTTGAAGACAGAGACGTCTTTAAGCAACACGCCTTACATTAACTCAGCCCAAGCTACGCATACCTAAGCCAGAGAAAGAGGGCACCGTCGAGGCACAGGCTAACTGGACAACAAGCCAGCGGACTGCTCACCTGCGCGTACACGAGGGGGATGTTGTGGGAGTTGTAGCCGAGCAGCCTCCCGCACAGACTCCTCAGGCACAGCATTTCGTCCACCAGCGACTTGTGGCCCAGGTCAGTGGTGATGCGGCCCTCCCTCCTGGCGCGGTGCACGGCCCTGCACGCCCACACAATGGGCACCCATGCCACCTGCTGCCCGCTGTCTGCCTTATGTTTCTCAAGCATCCTTGCCTCCTCGTCCGTCAGGAAACCTGGAAGATAACATGTGTTTGTTCCACATCCTTCAGTGTGTTGTATGTATTTGTTTCTCTGTACAGAACTGTAGTCTGGAAAGGCTACCTGCCGACTCACCTCTCTTCACCATGGCCTCGAAGGTGGGCAGGCTATCCTTCACCACGGGGGAGATGGCGGCCAGGGTGAGGGTAATGCACAACACCACGTACCGCAAGATGCTGCGTCGCTCCACCTGTTCAACGCCCTGTACCACGCAGATTATTATTATTATTATTATTATTATTATTATTATTATTATTATTATTATTATCATTATCATTATTATTATTATCATTATTATTATTGTTATTATTATTATTATTATATATTTTTTTACTACTACCTCTATTAAGTGGCACGTCGTTACGGAGTTTCAAATTTATTGAAAAATGAAAAGTGCATGAGAAGAGTCCTCGTGTTTATTCACTTTTATCATTTTAGTTTACAGTTACTCCCATAGTGGGAAACCGAGCGGAACCTGTGTTCTGCATTTTTATTTTTATTTTTTTTGTAGTTCTTACTTTTTTTATCCTGATGATGGGAGACGTTGTATCACGAAAGGTCAAAAGTTCCCCGTTCCATCAGGATCGAGAGAGAGAGAGAGAGAGAGAGAGAGAGAGAGAGAGAGAGAGAGAGAGAGAGAGAGAGAGAGAGAGAGAGAGAGAGAGAGAGAGAGAGAGAGAGAGAATCGGATATTCTTTGCAATAGTTTCAGATGTGCTCATGACAAAGTACATATATCATATAATATTTAAAAGAATATTCCAGTATCCGGTGTAGCAGGTGGGTCGTTGCCTGGCGCGTGACTTCACATGAAGGAATCACGCGCCGGGCTTGGCTCCACCTGTTATCGGATAAAGAGACCAGCCAGGATGCGACTGAGGTGTTTACAGACATATCTAACATGTCCCGGGGACTCACTTCGCCGGGGAGGTGTGTGGCGAGCAGGATGGCGGTGTTGTCTGGCCATGGGAGGCAGCGGTACGTCTCCCACCAGCGGCCCACCACCAGCGTCACGTAGAACCCCAGCACGAAGGACACGGGCAGCACAGCCTGGAAGCGAGCGCAGTGCAGCACTAGCTTCTCAAAGTTCCTGTGCCGGATACCAGGGAGAGGAACGAGGAGCGTCAAGGTCAAGGTGGGGGTCAAAGATGTAAATGTGCCAGTAATGGAAGGGAATTGTGTGAATGATGCGCCTCCCAGCAAGGCTCCTACATAGCAAGGCTCTCAGCTTAGGGTGATGCTCCCTGGCTGGTGCAGAGCCGAGCTAAGCAATAAAATGATGGTATTTCTTTGCATGACTTTTCATTTCCTGCATGCGAAACTCGACGCCCAAGAAGAATGTAAAAAAGTAAAACGATATAACAATAGAAATTAAAGCTGTAAAAATAAAAGATCTAGACAAAGGGAAACGAAAGAAAATAATACTGATAATAGCAGCAATAGTAGTATAAAAGTAGTAGCAGTAGTAGTAGCAGTAGTAATAGTAGTAGTAGTATAGTAGTAGTAGTAGTAGTAGTAGTAGTAGTAGTTGCTATTGTTGTAATAATAGTAACTATTACTTCTACCATTACAACTTTTACCACCACCGCTATTACTAATCAATTATTACAAACTTGAACAAACATGAGCCAGAAGAGAGCATTACTCGCGTCCTTGTTCTCCCAGGCCGAAGCGGTAGACGAAGGAGATGCAGTAGTAGATCAGCAGGTAGACGGCGAGATCCTTCCACACCACCTTGTACACGCTGCCCCGCCACCTGCGTCACACACACTGCGTCTCACTCATCACTCAGCACTACACCACAAAGCACTAACAGAACTGAACTCTTGGCACCGCAGCATGGGTGTGAATTTAAGTGATGCCGCGGAAGTTCCCACAATGAGAAAATTACGTTAAGTGCTGACATGAAAAGAGAAACGATGTGCTTTGTGTTACATTCCTATTTGGTTATATTTCAATCGAAAACTTTCTTATTTTTAATGTATATCGTCATGCATGACGTTCAATACTATGTCTTGTCTTCCTAGAAAGTCAGTCACCCCGACTTACCGCTTAAGTAAATAGAACGACATGAGAGCGCTCCCACTGGCGACCCTGTGGATGTACTGCACGGTCATGGTTAAGAGGCGTCGCTGGGGATCACTGGTTCACGTATTATAAACACCTGCTGTTGTCTCTGGTGTATGCCAGCCGGATGTCTGACCTCTCCCGGGCTTCGTCGGCGCTAGACTGCCTCTCTAGCCCCTCCCCATCTGCTGTTCCCTACCACTTTCGACAAGTCACCATCCACAACACTCAACACCGGTGCGGTACTTATCCTACCGCCCTTCGACAACAGCAGAGAGGTTGAGTGCATACGTAATGCGCACCGCTATACTGTTACAATACTATACTATCTGTTAAAAATACTTGCTGAAAAATAACGGAAATAATCACAGTTTCCTAAAATGGTCATAATGTTTTATCTCCAATGTCCCACACAGTCCCACAGCTTTGATCACTGTACGTACACTGGACGTCCCCGTTGCTCATCGAAAACACATTTCGTAATATATGAAAACAACAGATGTTTCTCGTCTTTCCGATAATAAGCACACAGCCACCTTGCCGTGAGCTGCGGCCCCACCCAGCAGGTGCAAAACCCCTGCAATGACAGCCTTACCACCCGCCGCCACCCCCAAGGACGCGGCTAACACGAAACCTCTTATCCATAGCTATATTTTTTTCCCCTGCAACGTTGAGTGGGATGAAGGTGGCTCAAGGCGGAGCTTTGTTTACTTGTTCCTCAAACAAGCAAATTCAAGCCTTGTTCTCTTCCGTTTACCACAACCACGTCTATCACCAGCGGAAGCCTCCCCCGCGTCACGACCGTATTCGCGTGGACGTGGGCGCGCGCGCGCGCACACACACACACACACACACACACACACACACACACACACACACACACACACACACACACACACACATATATATATATATATACACACACACACACACATTATGTACTATTCAAGACTGAAACCAAGCAAAAAAACTATCATAGCACAAATCGGCAAGCATCATCAAGTGAATCAGACTCCACCTTGTTAAACAATAGTAAAATGCATAAAAATTTCAGACACTTGTGAACAAAAATAAAACGAAAAATTAAGGAACCATTTAGAATATTTTCGGAGACACATACACCATCCTGCTGCTATATGTGCGGAATCCACCATCATTGCACTACGTAGAAAAAAAAAATCAATAGTAATAAAACAACAAAGAAAAAAAAAATGGATGTGCAAAAGAGGAAATGAATAAGCATAAATTATACCCATATCAAATACAAGTACCTGAGTTCTAACCAGACGTGGGAATGTGCTGCCTGACTGTCTCCCAACCACATGAGTAGCATTCAATATGCATCAATAAAATAAATGGATAAATAAATAAATAAGTGAATTGATTAAAATAAAGAAAATGAACAGCATGTACTGTAAATAAAAAACAATTGCAATTTTTCTGAGAACTGAAATGGCAGATTTTCATAGCGTTATAATTTTACTCAACTCCCTTTGTTTCACCTGCAGGAGCATGTTCAACGCAAGTGAGTCCCAGGATACATAACTTGCATACCAGATTCTAAGATATGCAACCATAATCATGATTAAACATCTGCAAGGTGTGGTGCTCTGTACAGCACTTCCATGGTGCCTTAGTGTTAAAATATTACCAAAAATGCAGCAGATAAAAACCACCCAAGATAATGTAAGTAAATTTATTACCATTATAAATATTTACAAACTTGTTAAGAATGCAATGAAGAATCTTATCTGATGGATATTACTATGTGGGAAAGCTAGGTTCCTGATGATGTCCTCTCTGCACAATACAAGATGGTTAACTGGTACATCTTTACAAGTCATTAATGACCTCAGTCCATGTCAGTCTTCATGCCAGAGCCTACTTTCCCGTGGCGCCGCTCCCAGATGAGGCGGTGCTTCTGCTTCATGTATGCCGTCTTTACATCACCATATATACCCAGGTCCCCATCTGTGAAACATAAGCATCTTTGTTACTGCCTCTCCAATTACTCATTACCACAGCTTCTTGGAGTTCATCATGGTCACTGATCAAGAAATTCTGAGAATTGCGATGTGAAGGTCTGCCATAGAATCATCCTGTAGCACAACCAATTAGAGATAGTGGATAAAGTTGTGTTTGATGGACAAGTAAAGCTGGAGCTGCACACTATAGCTACATGTCACTATAGTACTCATATTTGTTTAATTGCCCTGGGACACAGGGCCACTAAGACTTCTGGGTTTCCAGTTTACCTTTCCCTAAGTTCCCCCCTTCACCCCTGAATGTCTCTCCTCATACACATACAAGAAGCATCAAATCGTCCTTACATTTGATGAACCAGTTCTCTGCTGCCTTGTTGTATTCCTCCATGATGTGGGCACACTTGGTGCGGTGGTCGTTTTTCTCGTAGATTATGCAGTCCTCCTGCCGCTGCCTTAGGATGTTGAGGATTTCATTGTCCACCTGCCTGTTTGGAATACACACATACATATATACTACTACAAATAGATATCATCAATATACATCCTATATGGTTTTGCCTTTGACAACTAATATTGCAAGAGACAAATATTCCAAAGAATGCATAAAGGCACAAAATATTTCTTCTTTTAATGATGACAGGGCTAAAGTATTTTTTCTTCTAATGATGACTGGGCTAAGAGTGTAAATGATGTGTGTATGAATGCATGCTACTTTGTCTGGGCCACCCTGTTTGGGAAAGTCAGTCTGATATACAGAGAGATAGATAAAATGATGAAAAAGTTTCAAATATTTAGTACAAAACTTAATAATACAGAGGTTTGGGTATAAAAACCTTGCAAACTACTGTGGTAGAGGTCACAATATTATCCAAGTTATGCCTTCCTATATGCCCACTTCCACCACACTGCCTTTACATTCTTCTTTGATATAATCAAACAAAAGTATAAAGAGTGTGTAGCTGATACTAAAGAGAAGGCTGCTAGAATACTAGAGTTAAGGAAGGAGTAGGATAAATTTCTGAAAAGTTTGAGAGATGAGGGATGTAATAAATGATATGAATGCCAAGGTAGATGGAAAAAAATAAACCCAGTGATTGGTAAATGATGAGTATCAGGGAAAAATTCAAATGGTGATAGTTAATTTCTTATAGCATGTAATGATCCAATAATTATATTAGTATGACAGCCTGACTGACTATATATCTGCCAATAAAGGGTAGAGGGAAGCTGTAATAGATGCTTAGGTCGTTGGAATCATGTTGGAAGGATCAGAGGATACTTTTTGTCTGTAAGATAATGAAACTACATGAAAAATAAACCTTCCAAAAAGGTGCAGTGGACTCATTCATGAGACTGGAGAAACAGTTAAAGAAAAAGGAAGTCAAGTCAAATATGTGTAGACATCATAGATTATTGTTGTTCAGATTTATCAACATTATACAATATTGATCACACTACATTAGTTGAGTTTTGTGGCTTATCTATATGTGATATATGATATATATATATATATATATATATATACATATATATGCACTGCAAGCCAGACCTTCCCAACATGTATTGTGATGTAGATTTACCATTTGTGGTAAAATATCAAACAAATTTCAGAAAATACAAATAAATAAATGGCTGCCATAGGAACGAATGGATATATGCTCCCCAAAAAAACAAATGCATGTTTGATCATGTAAAATTAAAGCATCCATATATGCTGCCAATTGAATATTGAATATTTCAATGAAATATTTCAAAGTCCTTCCCTTAAATTTACAAACACTTACACCAGTGGCATAACTGAAGAATCTGCTAACCAAATGACCCAGAACTGAAATCTTACTTGTCTCGCTTGAACTGCTCGTTGGCCTCAGTGTAGCAAACTACGTCGTCCGTGTAGCACTCATCAATGGTGGGCACGCGGCGGAACTGCTGATGGTACCAGTTGTATTGTGGGCGGTTAGTGGCCACAACATTTTCTGTGAAAAAATGCATTTGTCAATATGTGTTAAGGTTATATGCACACCCAGTCTCCTCTTTCCTCCCCAGATGGTTGCAGGGGGTCAATGATGTAACAAAGCCTAATCTGGCTGGTTAGTCTTCTCAAAAGGTTTATTGGCCTAACCCAAGTGATTCCTATTACTCTAAACCATTTTCATCCGAGAACACACACAGCCTAGCATCATCTGTTTGCTGCATCTCAAAAACTTTGATAATACTGAAATAACACTTTCATTTTCATCCACGAGTTAGGTTTGGATAAATTCAGTTCATTAATTTCACTGCTGATTCCTTCATTGTGTAGATCATGATTAAAAAAAAAAAAAAAAAAAAGTATATCTCTTCCTAGAAATGTCAGTCCCAAAATTAGTAAACAGTCAATGTCTTGCATTAAGTAGGCTAATGTTATTGCCATAATCCTGAAAAAAAAAAAAAAAAAAACAGGGTCACTTAACTATGATTCCTCTAAGCCACCCTGGACCACTACTTCTAGCCACCACAGCAATGCCTATCCAGACGCACTCAGCGTTCTGGATACACATGCCGACTAAGACCAGCGTCCACAGTACACCCAAAGCAACCCAAGGAAATAAATGACCACCACAGCCTGTCCCTCCTTCCTTCTATCCCAGACGCAGGGTGCCCAGAATCCCTATGCTGTGAGCGAGTGCTTGCGTGCCTACTTGCCACGACTTACCTCTGAACCATGTCACGGGGCGGTCCACCATGCTGATGACGGACTCGCTGAATTCTTTAAAAGCATTAGTAGGCCGGTTCTCCCCCATGTTGTTTCTCTCAGCTGAGCCGCAGTGCTGCCAATCACGCAAGGGTATCTCTCCTCTCGCTTCCGTGCTGCCAACTCCTAGACGCCGCGCACCCTTGCACTTGCAGCCCCTCTCCCCCCAAAAAATTAAATAGTGTGCAAAATTACTATGGTTTTATGTAATGATTACTTTAAATGAATATAAAAATAAAATATCATTTGCATTCACCAGCTGGAACCCTGTTCTTTAAACATCTCAGGGTTTTTATCTTTCTTTTCAACAATCACGATCTACAAGAAGTTATCATAGTTTTCAATGGTATTTTTTTTCAAGAGGTAGTCTAACAAATATTCTGCACTGAATGAAATAGACTCAGCAGTCAGGTATACATATATCAGCAAATCAAGTTATATAGATAAGCCACAAGACTCAACTACTGCAGTGCGATCAATATTGTATAATGTTGATAAATTTGAACAACAATCTTTGATGTCTACACATGTCCTATCTGCGTGTTATACATAGGAAATGTTAGGAATGTTATATATTTATTTTAATAACTGGTAGTGTTATACAATACTGATAAATTTGAGTACCATTTGATGCAAATGCTTACGCACAATTCACACTTATGTACTTTACATACGAAACGTTATAAGTTTTGCTAACTAACTGGCTGTAATTCTAGAGAGCACTTTAAATTGAAAAATATTGTGGCCCGCATGGGGGTCGAACCCACGACCTCCGCGTTATCAGCACGGCGCTCTAACCAACTGAGCTAACGGGCCATCGCGTCATCGGGTGGAGTCACATAAATATAAAGATATCTTTACCAGTAAACAAATAGTGAATTTTTGTATAAATTGTGATTAATCTGAAATGAATATAAAAAAAAAAAAGCTGTTGTCTTGCATCATTCTCAACACAGATTTCAGGGTCAACGGATTTTAATCGTTCAATATTACTTTTTCTTACATTCTTGTATTCTGAAATATTTACGAATCCTTAGTTAAACATTTTTATGACGATTATTACACTAGACACTCAATATTTACTCAAATATATCTCCTTCCCACTATGTTTTCGTAGTGTAGTGGTTATCACGTGCGCCTCACACGCGCAAGGTCCCCGGTTCGATCCCGGGCGAAAACACATATTTTATTTTTAGTTGCTTACTAGTTCCTTTTATTAAGTATATCTCCTAATAACATGTCAAAAGAAATCTAAAAGCACAAAAGAAAAATTAATAAATCACCCAAGTGGACTGAACGTTAAAAATGCTTCAAAAGATAGATGAAAAATTTCTCACTCCAATGTATGAATTTGTCACATGTGTGGGGGCGAGACTGTCGAGAAAAATACCAGACAAAATTTCAAAGGTGCCATACGAAACGGTCACGAACTCCCTGCACCTCAAATTACATATCGGCTCCGTGGCGCAATGGTAGCGCGTCTGACTCCAGATCAGAAGGCTGGGTGTTCGAGTCACTCCGGGGTCACGTGAATTTTTGCTGTGGTTACACTTTACTTATACCACTGTAAGAAACTCCATCTCCTCTCTTCCTCCAGTCTCCTATAACCTCTGAGATATACCAGGATCACATTATAAAATCATATCTTCCGTTTTGATTTTAGAGTGGCATAAAAAAAACAATAAAGAATAATAAGAATAGTAATAGTAATAATGATAATGATAACAATAGTACTACCAATTACTTACTACTACTACTCTACTACTACTACTAATAATAATAATAATGATGATAATGATAAACAATAAGATAATAATAATAATAATAATAACAATAATAATAATAATAATAATAATAATAATAATAATAATAATAATAATAACAATAATAATAAAAGCATACAACTAAACAAAACAAATAAACAGATAGATAAATATATAATTAAACATATAGATATTCAAATTTTCTTCCATATTCTGTCACCTGCTTTGTCCAGATCTACTGAACACCCCAGACCAATTCCCTCACACACAAAAAAAAAAAAAAAAAAAAAAAAATCAGCCTTAATCATATCACACCCATGCACATTCATACATTATTTTCAGGATTCAAGGAGAACCGAATCTCCTTTTCCCATTGTGACTGTCTACGAACTCTGCAACAAATGGAGTGAGTACAACAATAATTGGTAAATAATATCAGTTACAATTTAGCATAGTAAAGAGACATATCATATTAATATTACCACAGTGGAAAAAATTAAAGGAGAATAAGAAAAATAAGAATAATCCATAATAAAAGGATGGAATATAATTATTACTTAATTAATTGGAATTTAGCATTTAAAGTAATTTCTTACTATAGAACGGCTCAAAATTCTTAAAATTTTCATGAAGGTAAAGTAACATTGAATACAACTACACCACGAAAGAACAATAAAAAAAAATAAAAAAAGACGATGGATAAAAAAATATATATATACAAAATAATACGTTAGCAGAGCGTAGTTTCGATCTACGGACCTCTGGGTTATGGGCCCAGCACGCTTCCACTGCGCCACTCTGCTTCTCACTTCCATCCGAAAACTAGAAAATATTACTTGCATATCACGCCATCATTTCCAAAATAGATAATGAAGTTACTTTCTAATATCATGATTAACTTGCAGGAAAAGTAAGGTCACTCAAGTATTCTTAAAAGTCACCTAACTTTAAATATATCTCCGTAAATACAACAAAAGTCTACGGATATAACACAGCTTGTGTATCAAGAATAAACTGATTGTCTGTCACGCTTCCTTTATTATAATAAGTCATTCAGGTTCTCTGGAAGAAAATTTGGGAAGTCAAGTTATAAAGGGGTTGATGGAGGTGAAAGGAAAGAAAGAAGTTCAATGTGCCATTAATATTATAGTTTATTATTATTATTATTATTATTATTATTATTATTATTATTATTATTATTATTACACAACTCCCACTGTCCACTACCACCGTATAAACACTCTTAAAAACCAGTTAAACTTCAGCTATAACCTTTTGAATGCACTCAGGATGGCACAGAAGTGTTTTAGAATATGGTCAGTGGTCCTCAGCGGACGCCACACCATCATGACACTTGCAGCTCTTACAAAGAACATACATTTACTGAATAACACGGCACGACACAGAATGTCACGCTCCATAGATGGGCAAAGACCGTGGAAGTATGAGACAAACACTCATGAAAGATCGAAATTTTGGCATTTCACTTACCCACGTGGTCCAAACAAGCACGAGGTACACTCACGAGAGGTCCCCTGGGCCAGGCACGGCTGGGGTCACCTCAGGTCCAGGTGCAAGTTTATCACGTCTACTGCTGCTGCTAACAAAGAAGGTTCCACACCGTCAGCACTAATGCACAAAACAGCTTCGGGTAGGGTACAGCGTCCCTCTTAGATGAACTACCACCTCGGTCTGTGCTCTGCGAGTTCCAACTTCCGACTCCGACCTATCCTTACAGCTTTACAGCTCCACCCCTCGAAGATTAGCTCTCCACAGAACTTCTTCTAAAAAAGATGTAATATGCAATACGCAGCAAGGCAGTACCTCAGCCATACACTTACATGCATATACTCGTACACAATGACACTCGAATATAATACAAGTAAATTTCTTCAAATTATGTACGAGTACACCAACGTAACACTATTATTATTGTTATTATTATTATTACTATTGGTTTTGTTAATAATAATAATAATAATAATAATAATAATAATAATAATAATAATAAAATAACAACAACAACAACAACAACAACAACAACAATAATAATACCAACAACAACAACAACAACAACAATAACAACAACAACAACAACAACAACAACAACAACAACAATAATAGTGCACCCTTTCTACCCTTATTTTTAGCTAAATCGATATATCAACTTAAGGGATTTTAATACGCAAATATCACTGGTCAGAAGTCATGACGTAAATTAAGCCACAGCTTTTTCAACCCTACTCAATGTCCCCCTTCCCATCCCCGTTCTCTCCTTTTTTTTTTTTTTTCCTACATTTCTCATTTTTCCTCCTTATCACCTTCATCTTAGCTTCTCTCTCTCTCTCTCTCTCTCTCTCTCTCTCTCTCTCTCTCTCTCTCTCTCTCTCTCTCTGGTAATTGAGATTTCTTGGAAATAAAGTCTAAAAACCCTGATATTTACGATTACTTTGTTACAGTTGTAATGGCAGGACAGCTACTTATATCTTTCATCTTTCCCTAGCTCTCCAATAATTAATCATTAAGCTCTCTCAACCACCACCCTTCCCGTGTTCCAAGCTACACGTGGTAAGTGTGTGTGTGTGTGTTTACTATTGTGCAAGTTAAGAGAGAGAGAGAGAGAGAGAGAGAGAGAGAAGTGGGGGTTGGGGTGAAGGAGGAATGAGAAGCATGAGGGTGAGGAAGAGGGACAGGAATGGAGAAGGGGAAGGGAAGAGGAAGAAAGCAGGTCAGACACACGTCAGAGGCAGCTCTAGCAGACAACTGCCATGAAAAAAGATGACAGATGTCACTTTTGTTAGAAATATATTCAGGAAAACTGCTTCATCAAGTAGAGAGCCGTCTGTATACACGCCCGGACTTAAATCATCCAGAGAGAGAGAGAGAGAGAGAGAGAGAGAGCCTCCTCCTCATCCGTCCTTCATTTTATCCTTCTCTTCCTTGTCCCCCTTCATTTCTTATTTCTTCCTCCTCCTTCTCCTCCTCCTCCTACTGCTACTACTATTGCTATTACCACCACTCTCCGCCCATCCTCCACCTCCAATCCTCCTTCCTCTTCCTCCTCCTCCTCCTCTCCCTCCATTTCTCCTTTCCTCCTCCTCCTCCTATACTACTACTATAACAGTTTACACATCTCATTCTGTAGAACACCCGGAAATAGCTGAAAAACGCTGAAAATTGAGGGAAATATTGACGAACACACACGGCCAGGGAAGGGGTAAGGTCTCGGTCCTAATGTTTTCACGGTTGGTGTTCTGAACGGGGCTGCAACATGCACTTTATTTATGCCTTATTTGGGAAATTTGGGGGTTATTTTTATGGTTAATTCTTGTTTTTCTTCACATCTGAGTCTGGAAACACACGAATGTTTAACTAAATATTGATGTAGAGGCAAGGAGGGAGGCAGGAAAAATGTGTCTCGGACCTTTTTTTATGTTAGGCACTTTATTTTAAAACTCTTGAGAAGAAAGGCGCCCAGACTGGACTGCACTCTATATATTCTAGCCTGCCATATACTTCAACTAAGACACTGAACACTGATGGAGAGAGACTGGAATGAAGAGACATCCCAGGTCTCGGTAACATGATGACGTCACTGATGACGTCACACCTTAATTTACGTACGTTAATCCATTTTGAAATCGACCCCTCGAAAAAACGGAGCTAGACTGGAATGCCTTATATATTATGACTTAATAAATACTTTAATAATTATCTGAAATATATAAATATTTCCAGCCTGAATAATAATAAAGAAAAATTCAAGAAACGATCTGTAAATTTTACGAACGGGGCCACAAAACCCTTATAATATCGAGATGGAAAACAGAGCCAGACTAGATCATACTACAAATTCTAAATGCAAAAAATCTATACTTTCTGTATAAATAAAGAAAACACGAATTCCTTGTCGCATTAAGAAAATAATTTTTCAAATCTAGCAACGGTCTTATTTTAAATTTGAAAATACGAATAGTTAGACTAGATTTTATTGAATATTATCACTTGGGTCACGTTTCTTATATTTTTTAAGACTTCAATCAAACACCAAAGCAACCCAAGACGTGCTATTAAAAAAAATGAGAATTTATAAACTGACGAAAGTGTTATTTTGACGAGAAGCAAAAACAAGACCTAGACAAGATTTTATTGCATATTATGATTTGTTCTACTTTTCTATCAATAAACTAAATATCAAAACAATGCAAACTTCACTAATAAAAAAGAAAAAATCGTGATACAGAGCCGAAGTAATTTTTTTTCACCAATCCTACATACCTCTTTTTCCTTTCCCCTCCCCCTCGCACTCCTCCTCTCTCTTCCACTTTCACCTGTTCCACCTACTCCTACACAGCGAGCCTTTAAATCATCTGGAAACACCTACAAAACCTTCGAAATTACGCTAAATATGTGGCGGGAAACTTACCTTATCCGCGGCGGGACGGGGCGGGGGTCAGAGGGGCTTGGCATGGCTGGGTAGGTCGGGGCGCCAAGGATACTGTGGTGTAGTGATATGATGTGGTGTTGTATGATATGGTATAGTGTATGGTAGTGGTGATAATGGTGATGTGGTGTGGTGGTATCTGTTGGTGGTGTGGTGTGGTATGGTGTGGTGTTAACACTACGCTTCTACAAGCTTAACTGCCCTGTGTGTGTGTGTGTGTGTGTGTGTATCGCAGATCAGCTGTATAATTGGTGTTTGACTCTTAAACTGCCACTTGGTGTGTGTGTGTGTGTGTGTGTGTGTGTATGTGTGTGTGTGTACTTGTCTGATTTAACTTGCATGTGCTTGCCTTCATGGACGACACCATCTTGTCAGCTTCTAGATATTCTATGATTGAGGGGAAAAAAAAAATCCAAATAGGTTTTGTAGTACCCATGAAATGAAGATTAACATGGTTGAAACTTTTTTTTTTCTTATGATGACATGATGGCAAGCAGCCAATTAATGGTGGATTATGTAGTGGTGGATTCCTGTGATCGTTATGCATATCTGGGTAGTCCGTTCACAGCTGATGGGTCTGTTTACATGGCAATTAAGATTCATGTAGAAAACAAAATGTGTCATGCTCTAAAATTTGTTGCTTTTGTTAATAAGAATAATGATGTTCCTTTGTTAGATCAAAATCAAGGTATTTCAAGCTGCCCTCGTGTCAACCTTGTTTCATGGCTGATTCGTGGCTAGAAGACAAATTATACCTGGTTTGATAAAAGTTGTTAAACGTGAGGAAGACCCCTGTAATGGCCTTTTTTGGTTAGAATTAGGATTACCCCAAATACATACTCTGGTCACTAGTAAACAGCGTATGTGGCGCGAAAGACGATATCTTGAGGATAATCCATTAGCCCACACCATACGCACCGTCTTAAGTTATAATTACTACACTGCTCGTCTCTTAAAGGATTTACTGTATAACATTGGTTGCGCGTGGTGTTATTCATAGTATTCTTTCGTTGTATGTTTAGATTATAATGAAATGTAGGTTTTTGTGTATAACTTATATTACATGCATTATGCTGGACCATGTAACTGGTGTATATCTAGATGTAATTTGTTATTTTTTGGTCAGTAAATCTGAATCTGAAATCCATGTTTTTTTTTTTTTTTACGTGTTTGCAAGCCAATCTGCGTGTACAAATCAGAACTTCATCGTGTTTGTTCGTTTGTTTGCTTGTGATCGTGTGTGTGTGTGTGTGTGTGTGTGTGTGTAAGAATATGTATGTATGTATGCACTTAGATTAGTGTATGTAGTGTACAACTAATGTCAAAAAAGATATTGCATATTGAATAGTTTATATATATATATATATATATATATATATATATATATATATATATATATATATATATATATATATATATATATATATATATATATATATATATATATATACCATAAACGGGTATCCCTTTTTTTTCATGATCTCCGTTTATTTTTATTGATGTTCAGTACTCCTGTAAAGTATTTATCAATGGAGGCACCCTCCTCCCACCTCGGGCCCCATCCCACCCCCTAATTATAGTAATGAGGATACAGGGAGAATGTGAATCACTGTGCAAGGATGGCAAAATAATACAATGTCTATTTTATGCTTTTTATAAGTTAACAAAAATTAAATCATGAACAATATATATGACTGAGTATTTTGAGTTATAATACTGCATAAGCTAGTATGGTTTTACCTGCCTTTTGTCATTAGCTTTCTTGTGATTGTATGGTTAATGAAGACATGATGAAAACTTTATACACTCTTTACGTATGTCTAGCTTGCAAGACTGCATTAGCTTTATAGTTACAGTTTATATTATCCTTATTTTTAACTGTTCTTGATGTGACAAGTTTTAAGACCTCCAGTTATGATTGCACAGCCACATTCAAAAGTTCAGTTCCTGTATCAGTACTTCTCTCAGATAACATGATACTTTGGTTAAGAGTTGTGTTAGTGCCTCCCCATGCTAATAGTTGGTGCACTTGCCACTGTATGAGTAGCATTTCAAGACACTAAAAGTTTTACACCTGAACCAGTAACAAGAGCACCATTTGTCTGTGTACAAAGTTGGGATATGACAAGTGTTACCAACAAACCTTTTAATCTGGCTGTGCAGTTCAGGTTGCACCATGCTACTAATGGTCAGAGGACACATGTAGAACCTTGGGCAAGGACAGAAGCATCACAATATGCAAGACATCGGACAACACATTTCTGAACCCCTTCTTCCTTCTCTCAGCTTTACAGCAGTGTCACTGGCCAGTGTTATAGATCCCTGCATACAGTGCCACATTTCCCCTAATGACCTCATCAACTTGTTTCTTCCCCCCTCAGGTATACTATTAAGTTAAAAAATTGTTACTCAAATTTCTATAAAAATTCCCCACTGATTAAGTCTCCTTGATATTAAGACTACTACTATACATGTTCATAAGGTTAGAAATGTACTACACACTAAGTAACACTTTGTACTTCAGCAAATATACAGTGGAATCTCAGAGTTCAAGCACTTATGAATTATCAGCACTGCAGATGAGTAACAAAAATCATAGATAGTATTTTGTGAATTTTCTTCATTGACAAGACACTGGGTAGTGAATGGCAGCTTGCCTGTAGTTGGATGACATGCATAATGTATCATCATCTAACCTTATAGTCTCGATTTAACAAACAAAAGAAATGTTCTACATTTTGTAGAATAACATTGTAAGGCAAATGTATCTAAAGACTTTCTTACAGATTGTTTTATCTCTGGATTCCCAATACTTATGTGAGGAACCCAAAGCTTTAGTTCAGCTGCTGAAATCTGCCAACTTTAGGCTTTGAGATGTCACCCTCTGTCTAGAATTCCTCACCATGAAGGTGCAACAGCTGCCTTTCAGATCAGATCCTCTTCTCCCTTGAATCAATATTTGAGCCACAAGTAATTGATTCAGTATTTGAGCTAAATGTAAAACTGAACCCTGTAATGAAGATCATTGGTTCCAACTAGCCTTTAAAAGCTGAAGTAATATTTAAGTTCTTGCTGTACTGATCAATGTTTCACTAATGAAGAAAGACAGTGTTTACAAAATTGGCAGTTCAGTTCAAGGTGTAAAAGGTGGAGTCACATAATTGAAAGTTAGAAAATTATATCCTTTGGTTCTGCTGTCTGTCCTCAGGAGTAAATCAATGAAAAACCAAATGCCATAAGGATTTATGGAAAATTAAAAATAAAACATCCATTATTCAACATTCCAACTTAAATTTCTCTTATAATATCCTTGGCTTAGGTATAAACAAGAGCCCATTTCATATTGTTGGCTTTTATCACTGGGCCCTCATCTGACTCACTTCATCTCTTAAATTCACCTTCATCTGTCAAATCTTAACATTATGTAGTTTATAGGACTAAAAAAAAAAAAAAAAGTCTGACTGGAGGACCATACTAATGACATTATATTACATATCAATGGGTTTTCAAGCACAAAATGTATTATATGTATGATTGGATAACCACAGAAATTCCACTTTTATGTCTAATATGTTTTTTAGATAATTCAGTAAGTGCACCACTTTATATCTTTGATTTTTTCTAAAGCCATTTGACAGGAGTAATGTGGGCAACAATGGCACCATATAACTCCGTTTTTAAGTCTAAGCTCAGCACTGGAAGCCAATATCAAGTACTCTCTGAACTTTGCTAGTTCATCTCTACAGGTAACTTGTCTGGAGGCCACCACTTCCTCCCCACTACAGACCACACATATAACACCAACATTTCCTTGAAAAAATAAAGGCTGTCCTATCACCTGTGCTCCTATCATTCAGGATCACTTGTGGATAAAACACTTATAGGGGCATCATCCAAGAAACTCACAGTATGAAGATATCTTTGGGGAGGCAGCATCAAAATTAGTAAATAATGTGTGACCATTGATGCCTACAAATTAATTGACCAACTCATTGAAATATGTAGCATTGGATTGACTGCAGTGATCTAGCATGGTGAACAAAAATAATACAAAATTCATACTGAGTGCCACAGTAAGCTGGAAAAAAAAATAAATAAATAAATAAATAAATAAATAAATAAAACAAAAATAAAAACTAGCACCCGAGTCTTAATGTGCAACATATGGTAATAACTACTTTTCAACTTCTCTCTCTGACTAGGCATTATAATGTAGAGTATTTATCAGCTTAGATTCACTGTGAGTAATGAAATAATACATGGCTGAGTTTTAAGGGTTTCTCCATGCTCCTAAACAATTAGCTCATCATGTACAATATTAATCACTGAAGTTTGCTGTGCAAGAGAATCAGCCAACTGCTATGGTGTATTGTCCACCTCTCCCTTGATGTAGTACAGAACATGCCAGTGTAGCTTGCCCATATTAAACATTGTTATAGACTGCTAATCATTGAGAGACACAGGGTTCCCTGACCTAGCCATCTTTTTGCTACTGGGTGAGGTGGTCACCTTTATCTTTCTTGCCCCACCTCCCACCAGGTCAGTTCCACACCTGCCTCAATGTTTTTTTTTCCTCAAATATTTTCCCCTTTCCTTATAGGTAAATGAAGACATTTTACTGATTACTGGTTTGCACAAAGTGTGGCAAGATAAATTCTTAGAGAAAGCAGCACCATGAGCCATGTGAAGCTGCACTGTGTTGAGACAGCCAATAACCAGAGATGCAGAGGACAAAGATCCTCATCTTGTAGTGATTACTCATGATGGTGCAACATGTGGACAAACTGCAATGAGATGTTCTGTACCACATACTGGGTGGGGATGCCAATGTACTTTGCTAGTCCCCTTATTCAGCAAGCTACAATGATCAGTACAGTACTGCATTCTCAAAATTCTTATGTAAATACCATCATACTGTGATTTAATGCAATAAAATGTTGAAATGAAAACTTTTATCCATCTGTGAAGTTATAAATTCTTAACATATTTTTATAGTGGTTGTTACATTGCTTTTAGAACAATGTTTCTCCATTGAACCCTTTTATATTGCAATGACACATTTCAACACCAATGATTCTAAACACAGCCTAGGAAGAACACTACCATACGCATCAGTCTATCTAAAAAAGCTAATTATAAATCTTCCAAGCTAAATACTCTCAATTCATATATATATATATATATATATATATATATATATATATATATATATATATATATATATATATATATATATATATATATATATATATATATATATATATATATATATATATATATATATATATATATATATATATATATATATATATATATATATACAAACTTCAGCTTAACACTGTAATTCAAAATAAGAAAGAAACCATTTCAGTCATGCTACATTTATATCTCTATCTTACATCATGTATTGGCAACTGCTCCATACCAAGGAAGGCTTTCTTCAATTGTACTTGCATTTTGCTCTGAAGGACATAACACTAGTTTATATACATACATAGTGATCACAGAAAACATACTTTGTATTTTGATGCTATTTGGTTTCTGCTCCTCAGCCTCATTAGTTTGCTCGTTACACTCATGGATAAACCTTGCCCCTCCCTCATCCCTTTAAGGATGCAATTAATGACACCAGCAATCCTTCCAGTAAGTGAGTAACCTCATGGACAATCCCATTCCCTCCACAATTTCAGTAAATTATGAACCACCTTTGGATTTTCCTCTCATAGCTTAGTATTTCATTCTTTGTTAGGTTCTGCCCATTACTGATGCCACCTTGCTCCACAGAAGGCAGGAAGCAGAGCACAGGAAGGCTTATTCTTTAGCTAATCAGAAATGACCACAACTACAGGTGGAACCACTTCTACCACAGCCTTGAATAATGCCCCTCCCACTCTACTATCAGGTCAATCAGATCAAACCACAGCCACATGAGGAACTATTGCTGCTACATGGGTCCATCTTGTTTTCCCTGCTTATCTGGTTAATCAGGAGTGACTGTATCTATAAAAGGAATTGTATGTCACATCATTGAACTCTGCCCTCTCTTCCTAATCCATCAAGGCTTCCCAGACATTCCTTCCCATCATAAATTCCCACAAATAAGTAATTATGCCTCATTACATAATTCATGTTCCAAAGGAAAAGATCCTGTGGTCATGGTTATTTACCTTCTTACTAAGGGAAACTTAAAACACTTGACAATAAATAAAAGACAAAGCTGTTAGTCATATACTGAAAACTTGAGAAAAAAAATCTTTCTGGAGGAGTTTAATATGAACATACAAAATTATTATAGCCTGTATAAATACTTTAGCAAGTGAACAAGCAAAGTTTATAGTGGCTGCAAAACTGACATCACATGCTCCAACCCTGCTCAGGTGCCTGGTCGCATAGCTGCTGCATATGTGTTTCCATTCAATGTGCAGCCATGGTCTGGGGCAAGTACCCAGGTGGGACCACTTCTCCAGTCTCTCTCTTTCTCTCATCTTCCAGCCACTACCTGCTGCCCCTTCCTTACTGTTACTTCCTCCTCCCCTCAATTTTTCTTCACTTCCTCAGAGAGAGAGAGAGAGAGAGAGAGAGAGAGAGAGAGAGAGAGAGAGAGAGAGAGAGAGAGAGAGAGAGAGAGAGAGAGAGAGAGAGAGAGAGAGAGAGAGAGAGAGAGAGAGAGAGAGAGAGAGAGAGAGAGAGAGAGAGAGAGAGGAAAGTTGTGATAGGTGTGAGTAATGAATTAGTAGAAGGAAAAGCTTATAAGAAATGGTGTGCCTTGTCTGGCATGGATATTTGCCCAAGATCATGACCGTATCTATGGAGTGTGTGGGTTCATGTTTTAACTCATTAATCTGTTTACTATTCTACTGCATTGAATATGAATGTGATTTCAGAATAAGGGTGCATTCAACATTAAAGAGGAAAGAGTCACCAAATGCAAGTTTACTATAACTTCTGTGGAACCCTAAGACAGAGATCAGAGTGCATGAGTGCTGTGCTGCAGGCCAGTACCAACTGAGCCACTACTTCACTATCATCTTCAGATTATCAGCAACAGGAAGCTCTAAGCTTTAGCTGTGGATGACAAACATTAATTGTAAAAGTTTTCAAGGATAGTCACTTTTGTGAAAGACAAGAAACCTTAATAAAGAAAGAAAAATGAATATCACTGCAAAGTCTGCGGCATATAAACAACACACTCAACTAACATTTCAGCATCAGAGACCAATGCCCAAAGAGCCTGGTGGAGGGCAGCTTCTACATCCTCAGGTATACATCATCTCTGCCATGTGGGACATCTTCTTGGGCAAGTACAGGAAGTTGTCCAAGTAGGCAGCCAGTTCATCCATGGTGACATCTTCATAGTCCAGGCTGCGTGCCTGCTGGGAGCATGAGCGTGCTGCACCTGCTTCTGTGATGGAGAGACTCTTCAGGTCTGGCAGTTCCACTTCTGCCAGCCGCCTGCGACACCGCCTCTTGTAGAGGGCACGCCGTGACTTGGGTTGCCCTCGGTGTCTGCATCCATGTGGTGAAAACTCTAGCTTCTTACTTACATTATATCTACTCTCTACCTGACTCTGGTTACTCTGGCACACACTGGCAAAGTCTTCAGTATCTGTTGATTTATTGACTAACTCAAACACTCTTGCCTTAGGAACATGAAGTTCTACTGCTGCCACTGGCTCAGTCTTTTTGGAACTAAGCAGTGAGCTGCCACTGTGAACCTTTGGGCTCGAACACTTGTCCACCCCAACTTCCACTGTGGATGTGTTACTAATGCACACATCTTTGGGTGAAGTGACCTGCTCCATTATAATCCCTATGCTCTGTCCACCACGCACCTCACTACTGTACTGCACACCGAGAGCTGCCAGCTTGCTCCGTCGCAACAGTGGCTTCTTCTTGCCAGGGGAGAGGTACAGGTTAGCAAAGGAGTACTCCAGTAAGGGCGGTTCTATTGCTCTCTTGGCTCCCCGCCCTTGTGCACTGCGCTGCTTCTGGCAACCCTTGCACACCTCTGTGTTGCTGCTGCTGCTGCTGCTTACTTGGCCCTTCTCACCATCCTTTTCAGGGAGAATCCAGCACACAGTTTCACCCTCAGCTCTGGGGAGGGTGGGGGCTGTCAGGGCCTGGCTTAGCCCCTTGACTGGCAGCAACTGTGGGAATGGCTGAACTGGGCTGCCCTCACTGTCCTCCTTCACCAGGGTTTCATCACCATCACTCACACTCGCCATCTGCAAGTCATACATGTACTCAGTTTTATGATGCTTGTTATAAACACTAAAATGCAAAAAAGCTACCTGTTGTTCAGACCATAGAATAACTAAACAGATATAAATGGTGCAATTTCAAGTCAACAGCAATGCTCATCATTTGATAACAGCCTTTTTCTTTTAAGTCTAACCTCAACATACCAAACTTTGTATACAATGGTAGCCAGTCATTTTGTCTACACGTCATTCTGGATGCACTATGAAGCCATTTCACCAAAAGTAAGCACTTTGGAGGTCCAGGTGGACTCTTCTCTCAAATTTCACCTTTATATGAGTGAAAATGCTAATAAGACTGGAGGAGTTGTTTACACCATTCTTAAAGGGACAGCCTGTTGCTCTCCAGACTTTATTACTCATATCCGTCCAATCCTGGATTATGCTTCTGTGATATGGCTCGCAGGCTACCTGGGTAATATTACTTTGTTTGAGAAGGTCCAGGGGAGATGGATGAAGAGAATTGTGGATTTCTTTGGCCTAACCTATGCTAATCATTTTTCTCATTTGAGGCTGTGTCCCATTAAAGGTTGTCTAATCAGAGCTGACCTAATCATGATCTATATAAGATTCTCAATGGCCTCTGTCCTCATCTAGAAAATTTGTTTGTTGGGAACCTTAATATTAGGGCTAGGGGTTGTTATTCCTTCAAGTTGGCTATTCCTTGATGTAATGCCAGAGGCAGAGCTCATTTCTTTTCTACAAGAGTCATGGACACTTGGAATAATTTCCCTGAATCTGTTGACTCTTCCGCTTCCGTTGATTTATTCAAGCACCAACTCGGTAAGTCTTGTGGTCACATTCTATATGAATTTGACTGATGTGTTCACTGCCATTCTGGTGAAGCCACACTAGCTGACCTTATGCCACCAACAAGAAATTATTCCTGCAGTCTTGGTCAGGAGCTTCATCTGTTTAGATGAGGGTGACAGTCCTCATCTAGGAAAGAATCTAAGAAACACCACTATACTTCATGTAAGATGAAAAGTAAATATGTAATAAACTAAAATGTTACCTTTCAAGATGCATAATGCCCTTCATACATAAAAGAAAAAATACTAAAATAAATAAATAATAAATATAAATAATAATATAAAATAAATAGATAATTTTCTATCTTCCTCTCTATCTATAACAAACTAGGACAACTTTTGATATATGATTCATGCAACTACAGCCTTCCACAGTGCTTGGTGGCATTTAGTGAGTTTGTCACTAATTAACTCACTCACTATATAAGCTAATGTTTCTTACATGTAGGGGTTCCCAACCCTTGACAGGAATAAAATGAAGGCCAAAGTGCATCTACAAACAACACTACACCATTTGCCAGTCCGTCTCATGAATAGTTGAGGTCAAAGAAAGTAATCAGTCTGATGGAAAAACAATATATACCAAGAAGCATACCTATGTATGCTGATCATGTAAGCAAGGATACAAAGCCAGTACCTCTGAGCACCATTCACTTATACCTGAATCCCACACTTGTCACTCTCAATCTTCAGAAGGCCAACATTATACCATGATTAATATTGCCTTTTGAGGAGTGGCGTTATCAGCTGGCGGGCGTTTTTCGTCTTCTTGTGCAGTCATTAATGCATGATATAACAATAACAATTGCTGTTTCTTTGTATCTTACCCATAAATAAAGCTGTATTAGCCCTAGCCTTTCTGTGCTCCATCCCTGACAAAATGATACCATTTTCATGCAATTAAAGGTTAAATTAGAAAGCTAAATTTCACTGATTTTTGCTCTCCCACCAGAAAACCCCACAGCCACACCATGTCCTCAAGCTTGATGTGAACAGGGGAAAAGAGGAAAGTAACAATTGCAGGAAATGTTTGACTCAAGTATTATGATGGGATACCATTGAATAGTGTTTCCATCCAAGGGGTAGGTCAACTCGGTTAGGTTTGGGTCAATTCAGTTAATTAATTTTACTGCTTATATTTTCACTGAGTAGATCACAATTTAGAAAGGCATCACATTTTGTCCAGGAATAAAGTGTCCCAAAATTAGTAGCTAATGATATTTTCCTGATCTCCCTACGAAGTACTGGAGGGAAGGATAGACAATACCCGACCTGCGTTCACAACTCCTCCTCAGGTAAACAAGGTAATGGTTCTCCCTCTCGTCTGCAACCTTGAGTATGACCCTGGCCTCGTCCCCTCTTCCTTCCTGCTGCCGCTGCCTGCTCCTCCCTCCCTCCTTGCCAGCCATCCACAGATCTTTCTCTGTATACAACCTTAGCCAAATGAGGCCACAATTGCTTGGCCTTTCATACCTGGAGACACAGCACTTACTGCCTGCTCCTTCCCTTCCAGGCCAAGGCTGTGCCACTAACAACACTATTATGGCGTGCACCACAACATACTGGTGCCTCTCAGGGGAAACACACACCTTATTTCACGGTGGTCTTGCTCATGCTGGTGTAAGAAGTGTGTTATGTCCTGCAGGAGGACAGTACTTCTCTCCACACCAAGGCTGCGAGGACAATACTGATGACTGCTGACTGGTGACTGACTGACTGGTGACGCAGTGCTCACTCACTCCCATTGGCCGAACACTTTCGGGACTCGCCTCTCATTGGTCGACCTTAGAGCCATCGGCCAATCGTATTTTGAGACGCATTTGTTCCAATGGCATTTTCTAGCAAATGTTGCACACACGACGAACTAATGTTATTTGTTCGTCATCATCACTGTGATGATAATAACTCCATTCCTGTGATGGTCAACGGAAATAAATGATTCAGTAACCTCTAAATAAGTTATCTAAGGCAGGCTTATATGTGAAATCAGGAAGAAGGCTGCACTTTGTCACATTACAGATTACTTTCATGTCCTGAACATGTCACCAATTTCATTCATACAATAGTCACACGATATCTGCCGGCACGAGCATCTAAGAAAAAATCTACATAGATAAACCAAAATTCTAAAGTACTCTCTCTCTCTCTCTCTCTCTCTCTCTCTCTCTCTCTCTCTCTCTCTCAGGTTCCGTTGCAAAGAGTGAGGAATCCGCGTGTGTTGAGAGAAGTGGTGAGTTGGTCTTGAGGTGACGGGCAGCACGAGAAGCGGCAGGCGAGGCAGGCGAGGCAAGCTTGCGGTGACAGACAGGAGCTGTTCCTGAATGGTTACGGCACGCACAGCAAGGAGTCTGTTTAGTGTGTGTGTTGCTTCGAGGCCCTGGAGTGTCTGGACGTCTGTGTGTGTAGGAGCGAGGTGGTGGGAGGCGAGAGGTCGGCAGCTGTACGGTGCAGGAGCAGTCTGGGATAGCAGGAAGCAGGCTAGTGCAGGCTGGGGCAGCAGGCATCAGTCAACAAGTGCAGGTTGGGGCAGCAAGAAACACGCCGCCAAACGGAAGATACAGTTGCAGACTGCTGAGCTGATGATGGACGCGGAGATGGAGCAGCAGCTGGCGCCGCTGAGGGCCAGCTGCAAGGAACAGGTGAGGCGCTGCTTTGGAATATAGTTTGCTGTTCATCACTCTTAAGCAAGTTATCTTATCATATATTGTTTTTTTCACGGGCCATGGCACAACTTCCAGTCGCCCCTCATTGATTAGAAGTGTTCTGGTATTGGTATTGCTTAGCGTGCTGGCATTATTGCCATTATTGGATTTCTCCATGGGAATCCAACCAGTCGTCTCGCTCTAATATTCAAGGTTATCCTCAGTCCAGGGCAAGATGATGAAATAGTACTACACACATATATTGTATTTTGTACAAAATTATTGTATATTGTACAAAATTGCAGGAGGTTCACAAGTTCAAATATATTGATTAATCTTATTGGTATTACTGTAAATCTTACCAATAGTGGCTTCTTATGTATTCAGTTGCCTCTCCTCTCCAGGACAAGCAAGGCTGGGGATCTGGTGGAAAAGCAAGGTTTTACGGTGGGGGAAGCCAAACTTAGACATTCACGAAAAAGTCTATAGATGCCATATTTTGAAAACTGGGGAAATTTCTAACCTAATCTAGCTTTACCTAACCAGATCTAACCAGGGAGCTTTGCACACATTGTGTAATGAGTATTTATCACCACATGCACATAATTTAGCTGCTACATGAGGAGCTGTTATTGGTAAGATTATCTGGTACCACTACTATAGATCAGTAATATAGGTATTTGGAATTAGTAGCACTGAAACATCGATTGTATATCTGAACACTATACCTACTTTAGAAAGTGTGGTAAATAATGATAATTTTGCTGCACAGGGTGACCTTGTCCGCAAACTGAAGGCCGAGGGAGCACCAGAAGTGGATATTAAGAAGGAGGTTCAGGAGCTAAAGGCCCGCAAAAAGGTATTATTATTTAACATTGCATTATTATTTTTTTTTTTTTTTTTTTTTGTGTTTATTATTTTTTTAGGCTTTTCAGAGCCTACACAAAACTAGAAGAAAACATTGAATTGTCATTCCCTTAAAGAAAATTGGTTTCTATTTCAAGTTTTCTTTCTTCATGTTCTATCTTGTATAATGTAGATGACCACTCTTGTAAAACCATCAACACCCATGTCTTCAGGGCTCTATCTCTGTTATCCATAAATGATCCCAACTGAACTTCTTGCCTTATCTGTTCTCATGTTTTCCTCATTTTCTGTGTATATTAGGAACTGGAAGACATGATCCTGAAACTGAGTCCTGCCGATACCTTTGACCGTGCCAAGATGAACGACCTGATCAAGCGGCGCTTCTTTTATGACAACTCTTTTGCCATATATGGAGGCATTACAGGTGAGGCTCATTGATATCATGTCTTGATGGGATGGAAAAAAACCTTGAAGGTATTTTTGTATTTTGTGTGTAGGTAGAATCATATACCACATAGCTAAACTGTATGTAGTATATGGGTAGTGTAAGACACAAGAGGTGACTTGACAATCACATGAAGTTCTATGTAATTCTTTGTTCTTTTCTATAACTGGTCTTGTCCTTCAGGCCTCTATTTGTGTTAATGATTGTAACATTATTTTAGAAACCTACTCACCTTCATTGTTAATCCCTATTCACAGATATTCTGGGTGTCCTGTTTTGATTCGTCCATAATAAAAGGTATTGCCTGACAAGAGTAGGCATCAGGCATGCTAATTTAGAATGTGGCTATGTGGCATAACAAAGTCCTTTTATTCAGGTCAGTATGACTATGGTCCAATGGGATGTGACTTGGTGGACAACCTCCTAGCTGAGTGGCACAAACATTTTGTAATCCAGGAACGCATGCTGAAGGTTAACTGCTCCATCCTGACGCCTGAGCCGGTCTTGAAGGCCTCTGGTCACGTAGACAAGTTTGCAGACTATATGGTTAAAGTGAGTGGTTTGTTATAAGTATGATCTGTACAGTGTGGATGTAAGAGTGCATTACTCAAAATTGTTCTGTGCAGTGTGTGTTACATACCTTGAAAAAAAGCTACCTGCTTCGATGTATGGATGAGCCTGAGTTTTGAGCTCAGCCTGTTTGAAAGTCAAGAAATTACTTGTAAGAAAAATGAGGTATCATATGAACTGATAGAATACATGTGTATATTAGCATGAAGTCACACAGAATCTTTATCACACTTCCAGGATGTCAAAACTGGGGAGTGTTTCCGGCTTGACCACCTTATAAAGCAACACTTTGAGAAGGTGATGGCAGACAAGAAGACATCCGCCGAAGAGAAGGAGGCATTGTCCCTCACGGTGGCTCGCCTTGATGGGATGACCATGGTGTGTGATGTTCTTAAGATACAATAAAAAGGCAACACAGTTTGAAACAGGAGCACATGATCTCTATCTGAGCAAACATACTATTAGATATGATACGACTCTTAACTTGAAAACCTTAGAAATTAATGCAAGATGCTTTGTGATGCAGGAGGAGATGAATGACTTGATGAGGAAGCATGACATGAAGTCTCCACTGACAGGCAACAATCTCACTGACGCTACAGAGTTCAACCTCATGTTCCCCATCTCCATTGGTCCCTCAGGTGTGTATAGGTGTGCCTAGTTGTGACCAGCATAATTTTGAGTTACTGAGTGAGGTGGGATATTTTAAGTATATTGTGTTGCATGTTACTATGGATAAGAGAATATATTTACATGCATATGATTTTAGAATGAAAAGTGTGAGTGATTAATAAGAGTTTTTAGATGTAGATCTCTTTGAATGAATACAAGAGTAGTGTTACCAATTGCATTATATATGACCAAAACACACAATATGAAAGCTGGTGAGAAGAGATTGAATGTAATGGAGATGAGGTGAGGAGTATAGATGCATATGCTGCTTCATTCATTGCTTGGTTTTTGTTGTTGCAGGTAATTTAAAGGGTTTCCTGAGACCTGAGACTGCCCAAGGCATCTTTGTCAATTTCAAGAGGCTGCTAGAGTACAACCAAGGCAAGCTGCCCTTTGCCTGTGCCCAGGTGCGAGTAGAGGACTCTTGTTATCCACAGAAAGATAGAAGGGAACATAAGTGACAACACAGAATGAATTAAACTAAGCTTCAAGAAAGGAAATTCAAAGTGAGGCAGAAGTAGATATGGTAGTGACACCACCACTAACTCCTACACCTCTATTATTGCAGGTGGGCAATGCTTACCGCAATGAAATCTCGCCACGCTCTGGGCTGCTGAGGGTGCGGGAGTTCACCATGGCTGAAATTGAGCACTTCTGTGATCCCGATGACAAGAACCATCCAAAGTTTGCCCAGGTGTGTGCATTTGCTATCTTTTTAGGAACATCATTTAGTTCTAATGGTAATATAATTGTCTTGGGGACATATAGTCATTGCAAACCAAGGAGTATTGTTATCTTTGCAGTATTTGATTGGTCTTCATTTTATTTTTGTTTTGAATTTTGTACAGAAGTAATACACAGATATTAGGCTTCACTGCAAAATAATTTTGATTCTGAAATCTGTATTTGTTTTTACTATTTTATTTTATATTATTATATTATCATTGTTCTCCTACTGATATATTTTTAAATAATCACCTTAGATCAATACTAACTGATAAGGTGAATGGAAATATTGTTTAAGTATAAAAATATATTAAAGTAACCTAAACATTATGGGTGCCTCATTCTGCTGCCTCATAGAAAGGGAAAGGTGGCACCTGTAGGATAATTTTGAATTAATTTAGCAATCTTCCATGCACTGCCAAAACATTAGTATTGAATTGTTAGCATGGTGAGAAGGAAGGTTTGTGGTAAAGAAGTTAAGTTGGGTGATGGTGATGTTTTTCACTGTTGTATAAAGTGAGGGCTTTGATACAGTAGTGAAACAACTGGGTGCTTTTCAGGTGGCAGACACAGAAATGGTACTGTACTCAGGTTGTGCCCAGATGGATGGAGAGTCAGCCAAACGAATGACCATTGGGGAAGCTGTACATGGGGTGAGTGTCTGGCTGATCCAAGGCCTCTAAAACTTCAGTATGGCAAACTTTCTTCATTTGGATTTGTGGAAGGCAGTGAATGAAGTTTTATTGTATACTGAAAGCTTCCCAAGGGCAGTGTCCTATTGTGGCAAGACACAGTCTTCCCTGTAAAATTAAGTATAAGAATAGGAATGGTATGGGAGGTGAAAGCAAGGAATAGGAATTTGTATGATGGTGAGAGAAAATGTGAGGGTGGGAAGGGAAGCTAATTTGATGAGTGTGTGACAGAAGGAAACTTTTAGAGAAAATATTTCAGAGCAAAGTGATAAGATGTATGAAGATTTGACTTTTTTTATTTTTTTATTATTATTATTATTATTATTATTATTATTATTATTATTATTATTATTATTATTTTTATTTATTTATTTATTTATTTATTTATTATTATTATTATTTTTTTTTTTTTTTGCCACCAGAATTCTGAACAATGATATACTGCAACATTTGACAAAGGTTTCAATACTTGTTCAGCAAAATTAAGGCAGGAGGATCCATGGAGACAAAGTAAGTCATAATGTAAAAGTAAAAGTTTTGAGCACGCAGAGTGAATAAAAAAAAAAAGTTGGCCATTGAGGATAAAAAAAATTTTGATAAGATCATTCTAGCTGCTCTGTATGGCTGTTTGGCATCAGTCAAATGCAGGTTCAAGAATAAGCATAGATGTGGTACAAATTAAGTGCCTGTGAATAATTATTCTGTGTGATGGTTTCATAGAGTGAAAAGCAAGAGATAAAGACCTGTGGGAATATTGCATTGTGCTTCACTCAGACTTGATCCTCCCATTGAAACTGACTTTGTCAGCAGTCATCTGGGTAACCCAAAGAATACTGAGTGGTGTCACAACTCCCAGGAACCAGTGACAGAAGATGTGTCAAATCTGTTTCAGTCTGTCTGAATGAACACACCTTCTTTGTTTCTATACAGTGAGCTGGTCTGTTTCATAACTACTTTTTAGGAGGATTATTGTAAAAGATGATTATCTGATAAATTTCTGCCAGTATATTTCAAGGAACGGCCATTAAAAATGACTAAACCATGTGGCTTAGAAGAATTGCTGCAATATCACAGGGCCAGCCCTCTGGTAAAAAGAAGATTTATGTGCCTTAAAAGTCTTGCACCATCACACATCATTATCTTACCATTCATCACCCACCTCAAATTTCCTAACACTTTCCCTCCTTGTAGTGCCTTTTATTTGTATTTCTTCCTCTTGACATTTATTTTTGCATCAAGGTATTTAAGGCTGAAATCTGAATTTCAAAGCACCCTGCTGTAAGGTGGGGCTGCAACAAAGAAGTGCCAGTTTTGCAGGTTCTGAGATGGGATTTCTTGATTCTGTTAATAGTCTGGGTTGAGCTCCTTGGGGCTACTCTCCACCCCAGCAGAGGTTGGTGCCCTGGATCGCTACCTGAAGGAGCGGAGCTACATCCTGGAGCACAGCCCCTCCCAGGCAGACTTGGTGGTCTGGGAAGCCCTGAGGCAGCCCCCTCCCTCAGACTTGTTCCATGCTTCACGCTGGTACCGACACTTGTCCAGCTTTAGTGAGAGAGAAAGGCTGAGTCTCCCTGGGGAAAAGCTGATGCTGGAGGAGCTGACAGGCGGGAGACAAAAGGTGCTTTAACAAACTTGCTAGCTCCTTTTGTTTTATGTTGTGTGGTGATTAGAGGGATGAGGATGGGAGGGAAGGTAACAAGGGAAGCATTTTCAAGACACCACAACTGTTACACCAAAGTGTGGCACATCAGCTTCCTCTTGTATCTGAATTTTCTTTTAGAAATCAGCACGTGTACCTGCATAGATAGCACTCAAATATCTTGGAAATAGAATTACACCTGCTTATTCACTTGGCATTACTGCTGTGTAAATAAATGCTGTAACTTATTTTTACAAAACCTGCAAACTGTTTTAGTGGGCATGAATATAGAAGGATTTTTATGGTAGTGGATGCAAGTTTCAAGATGCTGCTGAGTCAGTGACCTTTACATAGCATTGATGTCGCACCGACTGCTGATTGAATATCACTTGCTCTACCAATGGACCATTTTCATTGCTTTAAGTGTTAAACTTAATGTTGTACAAGGTAGTTGTCTTGAACAAAGTAACAGGTTGTGAGATTGTGATCATTAATGTGATGCTTGTTGTTGAAGTGATGAGTGTAATATCATCTGTTCTTGATGATTCACTGAACTGCAGGTGTCTACCTTGTCCAGCATTAGCTTGTCTACTGTTTCACTAAGGTCTTCTCATGAGAAGCTTAATGGCACCATGACACTATTCTTTGTGCAACATTTATAGTTATTGTTCTCAGGCATTCAGAGCCTTATATTTCATACCTGCATCTTTAATTCCTGTGACTGTGATTCTTGTATCTAATGGCTTATTTTGCATGTCTTTATGTACTTACATGCACTGTCACTCATTGAAAGTAATACATAATGAGTAGTTCTTTTCATGCATGGATATTTCTGTAACCATACAAACATGGAAAAGGACATTATAGTTCAGCAGGGGTAAGACAGTTCTGCTGTAGGGCCCTTGGTGTGGGGAACCTGAGTATGCTGTGGAGTTGATCCTCATGGTCAGTGAGGATTAATTCTTCCTCCCTTAGAAGTGTGCGGATTAAGATGTGAGGAAATACTTATGAATGTAATTCTGTGTATGAGAAAGTGAATGCCCCATTGTTTTGGTTGTCCTGGCATCTTAGCTTCCCTTTCAATGGGAATGCTGACTTGATACATGCATTGGCTGGAAAGCAAAGTTAATTTTCAGGTGTGAACCATGTGACACTTCAAGGAGTTATAGTGGTGCTTAGTTGAATGTGGGTGACCCATTCATCATAGTGATAGAGAGGGTTGTAATTCCTGGTGTTACGGCTTACTTGCACAAGGCTTTACTCCATAAGGAAGAACAAAAAAGCCTGCAACAGAATAAATAATACTTAGTGGCTGGTATTAAATAATTTTCATTGGTTTAGTGTCACATGAAGTTTCTTTCTTTCTTTCTTTCTTTTTTCTTTCTTTATTATTTGTGTGTGTGTGTGTGTGTGTGTGTGTGTGTGTGTGTGTGTGTGTGTGTGTGTTAGAAGTGGATGTCAGGCAGACAATGATGGCAGTGAGTGTAGCAACCAACATTGTTCATTCTTTTGATGTTACAGGGCATGGTGGCCAATGAGACTCTTGGGTATTACATGGCACGCATCCAGCAGTACCTCCTCAGGATTGGCATTAACCCCAAGAAGTTGAGATTCCGCCAGCACCTGAGTAATGAGATGGCCCATTATGCCTGTGATTGCTGGGATGCTGAGTGTCTCACCTCTTATGGCTGGATAGAGTGTGTAGGCTGTGCTGATCGCAGTGCTTATGATCTCCAGCAGCACACCAAGGGCTCAGGTGAGTGTTGTGTCTGCTGGCAGGGTTCACTCTTGCAACTTAAAATGATAGTAATTTGAGGTCTTTATTCTTGTGGCTTACCTGTTACATGTAAATACATGAACTCTGCCTCTGAGACTCTTCATATAAGGCCATTGTAGTTGTGCAGACAGGTGACTGCTGCTGATGGTGGCACACAGTTACTTATTGCATGCAATCACTCATACCTTTTCATTCTGTGGTAGCTCATGGCTGCCGCCAGTGGTCATGTGAAAGGGGCCTTAGTCTTAAAATGAATGAATGAAGTCAGGAGAGATCTTTTACATGCATGTGAGTGCTATGTGTCTGATTGCTTCTTGTAGCCTCTCTTATTTTCTTATGTTCTTATGGACGATAACTCCATAACTCAGGTGTCCGAATGTGTGTGGAGAGGCCTCTGAAGGAAGCAGTGATGGTAGACAGCCTGGCAGCACAACCAGACAAGGGGATCATTGGCAAGACCTTCAAAAAGGATGCCAAGGCTGTACAGGAGGCCTTAACTGCCCTCACCATAGAGCAGGCTGAACAGATGGACAAGGCTCTCACAGAACAAGGGTGGGTGCTATTGAGGCTTATTCACTGGGCCTTGTGGTTACTTGAGTGGTATTCAGCACAAGTCAAAAGGTCAAGGAGAATGAGGCCTGACTGCCTTTAATTCTATCCTCACTTTGCAGGGAATACGAGCTGAGTGGTTTCAAAATGACACGAGCAATGGTGCCAAGCTTCAAGAGAGAGCAGAAGAAAGTTTTTGTGGAGGAAATTGTCCCAAGTGTGATTGAGCCGTCCTTTGGTGTCGGTCGAGTGTTCTACTCCCTACTGGAACATTCCTTCAGGTCAGAGCTGGACATCATTCCTGTTTAGTTGATAATCTTGTTTTTTGTGTATATTGTTGATCATACATAATTTTTGCCACAATAAACACTCCCCTCTCTCTCTCTCTCTCTCTCTCTCTCTCTCTCTCTCTCTCTCTCTCTCTCTCTCTCTCTCTCTCTCTCTCTCTCTCTCTCTCTCTCTCTCTCTCTCTCTCATATGGTCTGCAACTCTTAATATTTCTGTTTTGTCTTGCAGAGTGCGTGAAGATGACGATAAGCGCACTTTCTTCTCCCTTGCAACTGTTGTAGCGCCCATCAAGGTGTCCGTTTTGCCGCTGTCTAACAAGCAGGAGTTTGTGCCATTCACCACACAGCTGGGTGAGTGCCTCCAGACTCTTATGCCTCATCAAGCTGCTTCTCTTGTAATCTTTGTAGTGTTGGTGACGGTGACAGTTTCTCATTATGGAGTATCATTTTATATTACACTTTTAGTTATAAACTTGGTCACTACTACAAATCTTACTTTTCCTGATTATACTCCATGAAAAACTAGTAACCTGTCCGGATCAAATGTAACATGGCATCTCTCAGTTAACTCATCACTATTCCAGTATTTTGGGAAAGGAAGTATCATATCACAGTTCTCTCTCTCTCTCTCTCTCTTTTGTGCAGGTGATAGTGCTGGGCTGCTCCTATCATCATATTAATGTTTCTGCCAGAAATAAATGAAAATACTAACACCAACATTTTTCACTCTCAGCTGATGCATTGACGGATCTGAACCTATCTGTGAAAATTGACGACTCTACTGGATCCATTGGCCGGCGGTACGCTCGAACAGACGAAATTGGTATACCCTTAGGTATCACAGTGGACTTTGATACTGTGAACAAGGTGCCACACACTGTCACAGTCAGGGAAAGGGACTCCACACAGCAAGTCCGCATGCCGGTGAGTATTGTGATCACTGGAAATGAGGCACTGTAATGGTGCACTGAGTACGACACAGTGGAACAAGAGCAGTGAAATTGTACTACATGAAATCAGATGTTTGAGGAGCAGGGAATGTCAGAGATGGACTGGCAGAGTGTACATTTTTAGTTGTAAATATTTTAAACTTACTTGAATATGGGAAAGAAACAAACTAAATGAATATAGAAAAGTTGGATGAAGAGAATAGATATAAAGATACAGCCTACAAGGTGAGAGAGAAGAGTAATGGAGGGTGAGTGGTGAGTGAGAAGATTGTAGGTGACTAACACTGTATGCAAGGAAAGTAGTAGATGGAGTTCATTGTGTTACAGCCATTCTCCTAAAAATTTTAAGAAAGTATAGTAGAACCAATAAGGTGAAAAAGCATCATCTTACACAGTAGATTCCCTTTTAGTTGATGGTTATAAACTAGTGAAGAGACCACTGCTATGGCCTCCACTCAAGCTTGATAAAATGGTCTTGTGCAACTTTAGAGTACATTTTTAAAGATGCCATTATCAATAAAAAGAGTAATTGAGTAGTGCAAATCTTTCAGGGTCTGTAGTGTTTCATGTTCATTAAAGTCATATGGCATTCCTCAAACAAAACAGCAGGTGTTACTGGGTTTTCAGCACTTAAATGATAAATCTGATTAATCCCTTATTGCATTCCACTCAGATCGAGGAAGTACCACTCACAATCAAGAATCTTGCTGATGGCAAGACACAGTGGAAGGATGTGACAGACAAGTGGCCTATTTTTACCTCCCAAGAGACAACCAAATAGTATATGTAGTTGTCCCCAAGAAAGAAGGGTGATGTTCCTGCCTCCAGCAAATCTTTAGGGTGGAGTGTTTCACAGAGCTTAGAGGTAACACTTCTGGTGAAAGAGAGAGAGAGGGAGTAAGTTAATTTATTATTTTTTGTTATCTAATTTTGTATTGTTTCATTGTGGTAGGTAGTGGTAGGCTTGGACTGCATTTGTGTGTGATCGTAGTTGAGAAGGTGCGTGTTTTCTATGTGTATTTGTAATTTTATCACAAAAATCATGTAATATTCTCTCTCTCTCTCTCTCTCTCTCTCTCTCTCTCTCTCTCTCTCTCTCTCTCTCTCTCTCTCTCTCTCTCTCTCTCTCTCTCTCTCTCTCTCTCTCTCTCTCTCATGCACACACATACCTCATCAGCTTTTTTACATAACCCATAGTCAATTAGATTAGCATTTGTAGGATTTTAAAATATTTTAAAATTGAAACCAAAATTGGCCTGGAGACTGTTGTTATTTGAAAATGATTTGTTACAAATTGAAAGAATCAATATAGTAAATGAGAATCACTTGCTAACTGCTTTTAAATCTTCCTCTACTGAAGGAAAATACAAAAGCTTCCTTTTATTTTTAGTCTAACATTTAACAAGAAATTAAACCCAACCTATAATGAGGTGAAATTTTGACTATGTGTAAATCATATAAGAAATTACCAATCCTTTATATTATTTTTTTATATAATTATTTTACCCACACTACCCATAATCATGTCACTGACAGCTCTCTTGTACTAAGAAAAGTCCTTGATTTGTAAACATTAAACCTCATCACAATTTCTACAAACAATAACTGAATGAGATTGAATTTTGTTGACACAATTAAGCAGTTCATTTCCTGAAAGGTATACTGTACAGTTCTTGAATCAATGCATTAACAAAAATAATAATGAATAAATTAGCTTCACAAACTAAATGTCAACTGCATTTTTCCCAGTAGGAATTATATTTTCATGCAGTTTAGAAGATAAATTTTGCTGTTTCATAACTTCCATTGAGATTTTTCATCCAGCACGTTTGCAGTGAACAGTGGTGCAGGGACTTTTTAACGATGAATCAGAATACTGAACGTTCATTTGGAAAACTGTACTTTTTATTTATTTTTTTTTATTTATTTTTTTTTTTATTTATTTATTTTTTTTTCTTTCAAATTCACTGTAGCAGTCATGTGGCAGCTCAGTTAGGTAACAAGTGATATTTTCAACTAATGATTCAGGAAGTGGATCCGCTGTTGAAGTAATCGTCATGAAATGTACCCATGAAGCACTATTAATGAACTGTCCTCATCAAAATATACTTAATGTCTTTCAATTAAGTTATCATTATCTAAAGTGTGCTAGAAAAAAAAAAATCATGATCCTTGTAGGCTTAGGACCATGAATTCTGAAACATTCATGCCCCGCACCTTCACTACTTTGAAAAGGCCCTAGTATCTGAAGTGGCACGGTTTTTTAAGTGTTTTTACGATGATGTTACTGGCAGATTAACAAGATTTATACACGAAGAGGAATAACACTCTTGATAACTCATCTAATCATTTCTATGGACTTAGAAAATAATTGTGGTGAGAGAGCAAAGCGTTTCTGATTTTAGTGTTGTGAGGTCGACCTAACCGAGAAACATGAATGACTTTATTCCAATACACAACCCGCAACATGAACACTTTCTCATGTTTGAAGAGGAAAGCATCGGATAGACTAAACAAATACTTTAACGATTTTGGAGAAGAGGAGAGGACGATAATGAAAAACACTGAAGCGCTGTTGGATGAAGACATCTTTGGAAGGCGGCTTGCTTTCTTGTGGCCACGGCTGAACCAAGGTATATCTGTAGATGTTAATGAGAGAGAGAGAGAGAGAGAGAGAGAGAGAGAGAGAGAGAGAGAGAGTTTTAAGGGCGTTGGTTGATCCTTTTAAATCGGCTGCGTTCCTTTTCAGCGGTTTCCTATTTTCTTAATAATGGAAAGACAGTTTCTTATTTATCAGCCCATTGTTTAAGAGGAGCGGTGGAGGCGTTACTTTGCTTCATGCTTATAGATTCCATTTACTACGAGTGCTCGAGTGAGAAAGGTTGGCGAGGTTGACGAGAGATGGCGGGGCGCTGCCTGGCCTGTTAGAGTTGCCAAGTTAGTGAACGAGTTGCTACATCTCAGCGCCATTTAAAGGATAAAGCGCTACGTTAATATTAGGCAGGATCTGGCGGGATTTGTTGCTCGGGAGATATTATAGTGTTCATGTCAAAGTTGTTCTTGGATTAGTGAGCGACGCAGCAAACTTTTCCCGTATTGATTTTTCACAAGAGCGTTTAGCATAATCATTGTAAATTCGAAAAAAAAGTCGCAACGTATCACTCAAAACAATTGTTATTTAGAATGAATAGGCTACAATTGATTATCACCAGAATAAACTAACCATCATTGTAACGCACTGTAAAATGTTACGAAGTAATATATTCATTTAGGAAAGACAAAAACCTTGCTTGTATATTTACACTGTATATCCCAGTTACGTCAAAAATACCTAATGTGCTTTGTTAATAAAGGATGATAGTGTTGTTAGATGAAGTGTAGTGCAATCGTGTAAGCTGAGTGGTGGCAACTTTTCTCTTGCTGCTTTTGAATTAGAATGTAGCGACATGACACCGCTGCGCTGGCAGCTTTGGGCGACTGTGTGGTGACGTCACTGTTCAGTCAGTGCGAAGGGGTGGGAGGGAGTGGCTGTGTCTTTGTCGGTGTGGCCTGTGGGTGTTCCGCTGTGCTGGTGTAAGGCCAAGTGGAGGAGGCTTTGTTGATTATGTGTGGTGCTTAACGCGATCCCAAAGCCATGTTTCGGTGTATCCCCATCTTCAAGGGGTGTAACAGGCATGTGGAGTACGTGGACAAGCGACACTGTTCCCTGGGCAGTGTTCCCGACGACATACTGCGCTACGCCAGGAGTCTGGAGGAGGTGTTGCTGGACGCCAACCACATCCGTGACCTGCCCAAGGTACGCTGCTCTCCCATCATTGCCTACTGGCCCTCGCACGCCACACAACCGCCTAATGTAGCAGTATTCAGGGTGTTGGGACTGCTGTGTGTGCTTCACTTTGTCTTGATTGGTAACCTGGCGAGGGGAGGAGGTGAGCTGCCCAAGGTACGCTGTTCCCTCCCTCCCCCTCGCCGCCTCTCGCCTTCTATTGCACTGCAAGGACTGGACTCCTCTTTTCCTTGCTGATATTTGTATATTATTGCTGTGTATTTTATTTAAAGTGGTAACCTACAGTAAATAAACGTGTGTACTCAGGTGAGTGGTCTTCACACTTTCAGGTACAGCACCTACTCACCTGGTTAGGTACCATAGCTAGTCAGGCCATCAGAGCACAGGCTGTGTGGTGCATTGTACTGTACCTGACTCAGAGCGGAGTGCGTCAGTCCACCTAAGTATAAAAGCAGCTGAATTAATGCTGAGTGTGGATTGCAAGTTGCATTCTGATTATCAAGTGAAGGACAGATGAAGCATTGCTAGCTTGGCGAAATTATAGGAAACTTCCCAAATGACTTTATGGTGACTGATTTAAAATGCCTTTTTTGAAGTTTAAAGCCAGCAGCATCAGCAGGAATAGTGGAAAACCCATACTGGTCAGCACAGCAGCCCAGTAGCAATGATCAAGACACTGTGTATCTCTGGAGAGCTGTGGGAAGGTGTGCAGTAAGCCATGGGAGAAAATGTTTTAGTAACACAAAAAACTAACAAAATTAAAAAGAGCATCTTCCATTTTGAAATCTGTAAAATATCTCGCATTGTTTTGTACAAGTCTGCAGGTGATTTATTTTTGGGGGGCTGTGCCAAATATTTGCTGACATTTGCACTTGTGGGGGCGGGTGCCCCTAACTCAGTGAATGCAGGCAGGATAGTGTATTGCAGTGCCTATAGCTATACTGGTATTTAAAGTATGTACTATTTATGTTGTGTTTGTAGTGTATCAGCCAAGATGAGCAAGTGCTTGTGATATTGGTGGAAGACAGTGCAAATAGAAGTCAGGTGATATAAGTATGTATGACAAGAATTGGTTTTGTACGGCATTAGCTTGGTCTACAAATACATATTAATTTTAAAAGTTTCAAGGAAGTGCACTCCACAAGGTTATTTTTATTCCACTACATGTGCCTGTATTGTGTGCTTAAAGGTCGTGCAAATATCATCTTTGGTTTCTCTCTTTGACTGATGGCATCCTCAGCACTGAGTACACAAAATGTGCTGGAATGGTGGTTATTAGGGAGTTCCCTAGAGTTTTTTTTCTTAACTGCTTGGCTTCCAATGTGAGATGATAGACTTCACATTTCACAATTCTTTCACCTGAAGCAGAACTTGCCTTTCCTGGAAACCTTCAAGAAGACCTGAGAAGCCTGCTGCACCATCTGGACAAGAGCAAGGATCACTATCCAGCAGTTGGATTCCTGCATTTGGAAGGTGGAGAAGTTAGTGCTGGAATACCAGAATCTCTAGAAGAGCCAAAATCGAGGTGACTCATAGGAGAGGATTTTCCAGGACTCCCTCAGGGACCTCTTCAACATTGGAACCAGCGATGCCTTGGCGCAGATGATTATTGAAGAGAATTGGGTGTTTTACCAAATGCAACATGGGGATATCACCTGTAGTGTGTCTGTCCCTGATCTCACAATAGGGGAGGAAGGAGAGTTGGAAGTGACTTCGTGAAGAACAAAAGAAGGCAAGAATGGTGAAGGCAGAGGCTGAGGCAGCTTCACCATTGGTGGCAGTGGCTCAGCTGTCTTCCACTTCCTCCTCCAACCCGGAGTCCCATGACAATGAAGACTTAACTCCTACTTCTGGTTGCTTGACAGTGTCTGTGGCTTCTCCCAAGCAACTGAAGAACATCTTCACCTCCCCTGCTGTCTCAGACCTTGATCAAGTCAACCTTCTGGACTGTGGAGCCATGTTCATGGCAGGAGCCGTGGCAAGGGCCCTTGGCTATGATCTCTGGAATCTGATCCTTTCCAGAAGCTCAAGCCAGTGATCTAGGCAACAGGCATGGGTTCGAGTGGACACTCAAGATCAAGAAGACTTTACCCCCAAAGGTCTGCTTCTCTTGCACTGGGACGCCAAGCTTCTCCCAGACTACATTTAGTATGGGGAGACAGCTAGCCGCATGGTCGTGTTCATTACTGGCCCAGATGGTTTCAAGAAGTTGTCAGCTGTGCTGAAGACAGAAAGGGGAATGGGGGAGGCACAAGTGGTAGCATGCTTGGCAGCTTATATTCAAGGTCTGGTCTTTGATACAACCACTTCCAACATGGGTCTCTACCATGGAGCCTGTACGCTGATCAAAGAAGGACTCAGAAGGGAACTAGTGTGGGCACTTTGTTGTCATCGTGTCTTGGAGATTGTCCTCACCAGTGTCTTCAAGGTGCCCCTTGAGGAGTGAACAATTTCTCCACTTTCCCTTTGAACCATCCTAGTACCATACCCATGAAAGTGACAAACAGGTAGTCATGAAAGTATAATTTACATATAAGCTACATATACCAGTATGTTTATGTATGCAGAATAGAGCCAAGCAGGTGACTTTTTCATATAAGAGGGCATCTTGCCAAGGACAACAAAAAGGTTGAAGTAAATAATAGAAATATAAAAAAAAATCTTACTGAAGGTGCCAGTCCCCAAGGAGTGCAGTCAAAAAGGATAATTAAAAAAAAATGAGAAATGTCTTGAAACAGTTCAAGTCAGAGGTAGGAAAATGAAGTACAGAAGCAGACAAGGAGTTTCATAGTTTACCAGTAAAAGGGATGAAAGATTGAGGATACTGGTAACTTGTTGAGGAACATGCAGGTTTCCCTGGTAGGTGCTTCAAAAGGGCAGGAATATTACATGCAGTGCACATCCACATAGTGAACCACTTTCACTGATGGTATGTGCCTCTGTGGCATGTCTCATGGCCTTGTGACTGAGTCAAGTCAAGGCTGGGCAGGTAACATGCAGCAGGCCACCCAGGTGCCCATACCCCTTTCTATGGTATGGAGACATTTCACAGTTAGCCATGTATCCTTAGCAAGGCCTTCACTTTCCATCAGAGTATGCTGTGCAGGAAGGTTCAGTTCATTCACCACAATTTGTGCCAAAGAAAAAATTTGATGCCTGTACTGAAGTGTCATCTTTGTATTGCATTAGTATGATTAAATACCGTACTGTGATTTCATGCCTGATGTGCTTACATACCTTGCTGCACGTGCCTCATTATTCTTCTTACTGTATTATTATTTCTCATGAAAATTCATGGAGGTGGACCAAGAGAAACTCATGGAATTGATATAAGCTCAAGCAGGGTCCTCCCAGTGAGCAAACATGGATATAAAAAGAAAAAGTTAAATAAAGAAGGATAAAAAAAATACGAGTCTCAGGTGGTTCTCTGACCAGCTTCTTAGTTCCATGGGGGGGGGGCTGAGACAGGTCATTCTTAAACACACTTGACTCACTGAACAAACTTCTGAAGTCAAGGGCTGGGGACAAGACAGGATGGTTTGATTAGGTACTGTTTCTACCTACTGACCTCACCACAGGTCTGGTCTGGTGGGGGAGCCAGGGCAGGGCCACACACAGCCTTAAGCAGGTTTCACATCTACTTACTGTATGAAACCTGATGAAGTCTTAAGAGGGAAGACCAGCTATTCCTGAGTTATTTTGTTTTTGTTTTTTCTGATGTGTTTAATTTGCTGAAGAGTGTAAAAAAAAACAAGTCTGAAAAGGATGAAAATACACTAAATACTTGCAATGATAAAGTGAATAGAATAAGAATGAGAGCAGTTCAGGAGCATTTCATGTTCATGTAATTCAAGGGAGATAGTGTGGCAGGGGGGTGAGGTGAAGATAAAAACAGACAAGCCAGAGATAACAGAAGAATGTGACTGCTTTTATGCCTGCATGCATCAGAACCAAATCAGGTGTATCAGACAGTGAGGACTTGGCAATGCTTCAGTGCAAACAAATTTAACCATTGTAGTAGGTGACTGCCTGCCATCCCCACCCTTCTCACACCTCCTCTGTCCATCTTCATGCCAGAGTTAACCAGCATCTTCCTTTCTTTCACTCCGCTACTAGTAAAAACTTTTTTTTTCAATTTTTTTCTCTCCTTCCAGCAACTTTGATGACTTGGTATTAGGTATACTGTGTCTTTTTAATATTTGTCTTCTTGTTTATATGGTTACTTATGTTGACATTAGAAGTGATGATATGGACATATTAAAAGGGTGGGAGAAGGGTATGTCGGAATAGAAGGATTGATGAAACTGAATGTGACTGGAAGATGAGGTAGGCTGAGGAAGAGGTGGAAATACATAGATACATAAGAAAATAAAGGAAGCTGCAAGAAGCCACCAGGCCTGCATGTGGCAGTTCCTGTTACACTTACCCACCCACAAATATCCACCTATCATCTTCTTCCATAAATTTGTCTAGTCTTTTAAAGCTCCCTCATAACCTCAGCACTAACACCTTGATTACTGCATCTATTTAACTCGCCACTCCTTATGAGAACCAGTACCTTCCTATCTCTTTTTTAATCTTTCATATCAACCTTGAACCTACTATTTCTTGTCCTATCCTTATTACTGACCATGATTTTTCTTGTCATCCTTGTTATGTCAGCATACAAGAATTTTGAGTCAGGTTTGATTGGGGAGGAGGTGGAGGGTGGGCTTTTTGTGGGGAACACTAGTGAGAACCAGCAACCCCTCAATGAATGAGGGAAAAGCTGCAGGAAAAAGAAGGCAGTTTGCATTGTATCACCATCATCAGTCATTACCATTACTTTGACTTAAATGAAATATATTATTCAGAAGAGGGAAAAAATTTTTTTTTTATACTAGAGAGAGAGAGAGAGAGAGAGAGAGAGAGAGAGAGAGAGAGAGAGAGAGAGAGCAGATTAAAGCTAGATAGAATAGATCACTTGCTGAAATGACCACACATCCATTCATATTTGCAAATTCTCTCTCTCTCTCTCTCTCTCTCTCTCTCTCTCTCTCTCTCTCTCTCTCTCTCTCTCTCTCTCTCTCCTCTCTCTCTTCTCTCTCTCTCTCTCTCTCTCTCTCTCTCTCTCTCTCTCTCTCTCTCTCTCTCCCTTTCCCCCTCCCTCCCTCCCTCCCTCCCTCCCTCCCTCCCTCCTATACAAGCCTACCAATATCTATCCCATGGTATCGTAAGAATTTAATCCATCCTGAGAGTATCTGGGGTGGGTGTTCTTCATGAGTCTCTCTCAGAAGCCTTACCCATCCTTCATGCCTCCCTTCCCCTCCTTGCTGACACAGTGACATGTTATGTAGGCAGTGTTGTAACCCAAGGAGCACTGACAAGAGATAAAGCACAAAGAAGGAAGGATATATAACAGTGAGGGTGGGAGAATGGTAGAAGGAAGGGAGAAATGAAGAAGGAAGAAACAAAGGAGAAATAGAAAACTTGAGATACATCAAGATTATGCAACATACATGCATGGCAGTAGTGTATGTGTGAGTGTAATGTGTGACTGGTGGAGGTGGTGGGGCAAGTAAGGCAGGGTAAGGCAGGGCAGGTATCATCCATCAATTAATCAAGTGCCAGGTGTTATGTGATGTAAGCCACGGGAAATGGAACATGAACTATAATGGGGAATATTTGGCACCAGGCTGTCTGTGAAGCTTCCCAATCAGCTGCTCTCGTCAAGGGTTGCTGCTGCAGATACCTGTGTTTTGGGCAGTGTTCAGTGGGTGTCTTCTTGTGAATGAGTGTTTTTAGTCCTTTGCAGGTGTCTTCTCGTAAGGAAAATGTCTTGCATTGTTCAGATTGTGTCATTGTTATTCAGCTGTCCTTGTGAGGTGCATACTCAGTCTGTCTCCCTCCACCAGATGATTTGAGAGTTGTGTGCCGTGCATGTGTTGTTGTGGCTTAGTGAAAAGTTTACGTATTCATAGAACGGGCATAAATTTGCTGTTATTATTTATTCATTTTTTTCTATATAAACCTGCAGGCCAATTAAAATTTGAAAGGTCATTTGTACAGTTCTATATAATTTATTTTGAAGGATACATGGTTGATTGGATGAAATTAATTTATAGTAACATAAGCAGACCAAACCTAACCTTACCTTAGCCTCTTTGAAGAAATAATATCCAAAAAATTTGGAAATATATATGAGTGTGTGGTGCTTTGTCCTGTGCGGGATTGCTTTCTTGGTGTATAGATAGATAAACAGATATTCTTATTTACCAGGGAAGTGAATATATATATGTATCATTTATGATGTGTGTGCATTGTGTGTGTGTGTGTGTGTGTGTGTGTGTCTGTGTGTGTGTTAGGCAGATTTTCTTATGTTCTTATTTACCAGAGAAAGTATTGTTTATCATGCTCTTTGTGTGTGTGTGTGTGTGTATGTGTATGTTAGATGAATTACGTTAGGTTCAGTTGTGGCTGTATTTCTTCATTGCTGATTCCACAATCCCTCACTCCTCCACAGAACTTCTTCCGCCTTCACAAGCTGCGGCGACTCGGCCTCAGTGACAATGAGATTTCCAAGCTGCCTCCAGACATCCAGAACTTTGAAAACCTGGTGGAACTGGATGTGTCAAGGAACGGTGAGTGTGTGTGTGTGTGTGTGTGTGTGTGTGTGTGTGTGTGTGTGTGTGTGTGTGCAAAAGCTAAAAATATAGAAGCAGGGCTGATGTGATAATACAATACTAAGACCAAACTTGACACTAATATGATTATGTGTGTGTGTGTGTGTGTGTGTGTGTGTGTGTGTGTGTGTGTGTGTGTGTGTGTGTGTGTTTCCTTCCATTTTTATTTGTACCTCACCTCTCACCTTTTCTAGTCCAAATTTCTGATGTGTATTTATGTAATTTCTGTGTGTGTGTGTGTGTGTGTGTGTGTGTGTGTGTGTGTGTGTGTGTGTGTGTGTGTGTGCGTCATTAATGTCTTTGATAACTACTAAATACAAATTATATAAACTTTTAAACAACAACACGGTGGTTTACTGTAGATGGATGTAGGGTGATGTGTGATATGCAGGGTGGGGGAGTGAAGCTACATACAGTTGAGCAGCATGATAGCCACTCACAGGCCAAGCTTCACTCATGAGTCAACCAGCACTCCCAGTCTTTCACTCCTTGTACTGGTAAACTGTGGAACTCTCCTTGATTCTGTTTTCTTAATGCCTATGATTGCGGTTCTTTTGGGAGAGACGTTTCAAGATGTTTCTCATAATTTAGAATATTCTTTTGGCAATTTTGTTTTGGGATTTATATCTTCAGTGGGTCTTTTAGTTATCTTTTTATTGCCCTTGGCCATATATCACCTCTTATATAAAAAAGGTAATAATGAATGGACTGGCTGTGAATCATAGGAGTGTTAGGTGTGTTGCCACAAAGGATTACAAAGGAAGAACAAATAACAACATGAGGCAGTTTGTGGTCTT
>NC_087170.1:14796494-14813994 GCF_035594125.1 Scylla paramamosain | reverse complement strand
TTTAAAAGAAGACATAAATTTATGGATGAGGATGATGGGAGGAAATAGGCAGGCATGTTTTCATACAGGGATTGCCATGTGTAGGCCTGATGGCTTGTAGCAGCTGCCCTTATGTTTTTGGTTCTTTTCTTAGTTCTCAGTTTGTAGTCAGCAGGCAAAACTTGAGGTGCTCTTGTGTGTGGCAGGGAGCTTTACACATATCATCTCTTTCAGATTACCAGGAGGCTTCACGCAGCTGCGGAACCTGACTGTGCTGGGCCTCAATGATATGTCCCCTCACCAACCTGCCCTATGACTTTGGCTGGTGAGTGGCACAGCACCTCACACACACACACACACACACACACACACACACACACACACACACACACTAGTGATCAATACACTAAGGATGCTTCAAGTACTTGGTGACAGCATTTTTTTTTTCTCTTCCATTAACATATTCAACCACAATGGATTTTGGTCATAGATGGTGAAAGAGTGTGTGTGTGTGTGTGTGTGTGTGTGTGTGTGTGTGTGTGTGTGTGTGTGTGTGTGTGTGTGTGTGTGTGTGAAAAGCATTTAAAGTTGAGACTAGATATGTAATTATATTAGGAATCCTTTGTCGTGACAATTCACAAAGTAGTGTTCCTGATTTCCAGCTTAATCAATCTTCAGTCCCTGGAGCTTCGGGAGAACCTACTGAAGGGGCTGCCAGAGTCGGTGTCTCAGCTAAGCAAGTTGGAGCGGCTTGACATTGGAGACAATGACATTGAAGAACTAGTGAGTTGAATTATCAGTTTGCTGTTTGTCAAGTGAGTGTATGGGTGGCCAAGCTTGTGTGTCCAAACTTAAAGTTGGAGTGTCAGCTTCAGTGGTTTTTTTGCATCTGTAATTTTTCCCAGGAATCTTTTGCCATGTAAGTTTTAACTATTAAAAGCAGAACTAGAAATACATATTTAAGTGTCACATAGTTTTGGTGGGTGGAAGTGTCTCATTATATGTAGAGTGGAGGCGTGATGAATAGATATGTTTATGGGAGGACATCAGGGTACAGCTGACCACATGTGGGACAACCAGAGATTCACATGATTCAAATACTTGGAGTTGAAAGCATTGTATACTGAGTGAGTATCCTTTGTGCAGCCTCCACACATTGGGGACCTGCCAGCCTTGCAGGAGCTGTGGCTGGACCACAACCAGATATCCCATCTTCCCCCTGAGACTGGTCGGCTCAAGAATCTCCTCTGCCTCGATGTCAGTGAGAACAGGCTTGAGGACGTGCCAGAGGGCTTGTCCGGCCTCACCAATCTCACAGACCTTCACCTATCCCAGAACCTCATTGAGACCCTACCAGATGGCATTGGTGCTCTCACCAAGTTGACAATTTTCAAGGTGGACCAGAACAGACTCATGGTTCTCAATCCCAACATTGGAAAGTGAGTGGAGCTACAGATGTGTGTGTGTGTGTGTGTTTACCTAGTTGTATTGTACAGGGCATGAGCTAAAGCTCATTTTGTTGTGTCTCCATAACCATATTTATCCAATTTCTCTTTAAACATGCACACTGTTTGCCACAACCACCTCTTCCTTCAAATCATTCCAGATTTCAGTAGTTTGATACAGGAAGCTGTATTTCTTGATGTCACTCGAACATCCACTCTTTTATTTTCTTCCCATGCCCCCTCATCTGTCTCTCTTCCTCCTCCATCTGTGGTACCAAGTCATTTCTGTCTATTCTTTCTATATTGTTTACTAATTTGTTATGAGGTCTGCCCTTTCTCTTCTCTCTTGTAGTGTTGGTAATCTCATCTCTTCAAGTCTTTCTTTATAGCTTAAGTCTCAATTCTGATACTATCTTTGTCACTCTCCTTTGTATTCTTTTCAGTTTTCATATATCTTTTTTCTATGTGGGGCCCAAACTACTTCTGCATATTCCAATATAGGTCGTATCATGCTTGTTATAATTTTCTTTTTAATTTCTTTATCTAAATAGTTAAATGCCACTCTGATGTTTGTTAACAAGCTGTATGTAGAGCCGAATATTCTGTTTTTGTGCCTTTCAGGTGATAGTATGTTCTGGATCATTATGCCCAAATTTTTTTCTTCATTACTTTTCGTCATTATTTCTCTTCTCATTTTGTAATTCCATGAAGGTCTCTTTCTGCTTTTTTCTATTTCCAACACATGGCATTTTCTGGCATTAGATTCTAGTTTCCATATTTTGCTCCATGCATGTATCTTGTTAATATCCTTTTGTAACTCCCTGCAGTCATTTTCATTCTTTATTATTTTCATTATTTTTGCATCATCAGCGAAAAGGTGTGTGTGTGTGTGTGTGTGTGTGTGTGTGTGTGTGTGTGTGTGTGTGTGTGTGTGTGTGTGTGTGTGTGTGTGTGAATTTTCCATAAGTCATTTAACTCCCTGATCTGGGTACTTGAACATTTACATTGTTTAAATATTTATGTATTCTTCTGTTAACCAGACAGTTTGCTGCCAATACTTCCTTAATTTCAGATGTGAAAACCTGCAGGAGCTCATCCTGACAGACAACATGCTGAAGGAGTTGCCCAACACCATTGGCAACCTCAAGAAGCTCACAAACCTCAATGTTGACCGTAACAAGTTGACTGAACTCCCAGCACAAATAGGTGAGAAGAAAGCCAACAAATCAATATCTCAACTTGAGGAATGTCTTAAGTCAAACACTTGATGAGCTGAGTGTGCATCTCCTTTTTCTACTTTATACATTTTAGAAACTATCAAGGCTGTTGTCTTAATCAGAGTGGTTTGATTTATTGTGACACTGAAATATTTATCAATATCTGCATCTACAGACTAGGCTGATATCCCACTAAAAAGGGAGATAGCCAAACCAGAATATCATGCCTGGTCTCATTTCAAGTACGAGTAATGATAGAGAGGAGGAGATCCCTTGTTCCCTTGGTGGATTCTTTTGGGTCATCTTACACAACACTCACAGGTTATGATGGATATATTTTTGTATCAATCAATATATCGGTCAATAAATTACCAATTAATCATTCCATCTAACCATAGAATGTGTGGCCAGGCCTGAATTCTAGTTGCTATGATAATACATGATTTGATTTGCAAACAATACCTTGTTACTTGGAGTGTTCTTGTAAATTTTATTGTGCTTTTTTTATTTATTTATTTATTTATTTTATTTTATTTTATTTTATTTTATTTTATTTTTTATTTTATTTTTTATATTTTGGAAAATAGTTGTCACAGATCACTGTTGATAAGCATGTAAGAGCTGCATTGTTTTGTTTACCTTCAGGAAAACTTGAAAACCTGGGAGTGCTGTCCTTGCGTGAGAACCAGCTCCAGTACCTTCCTCCTGAGACTGGGAACTGCCGAGAACTCCATGTCCTTGATGTCTCTGGTAACAGGTGGGCCAGGACGAGGTGTTTGAATCCTTGTTTAGTCTTCCCCAGCCTCTCTTAATATGATGGTACATAAGGGTCCTCTGGACGGTGTGCCTTAACATCAAGCCACATTTCTGCCCAAGACTGGCTGTACTTCAAAATTCTGCCATGGCTGAATCTCTAAAAAAGTTATTGGGGCATAGAGAGAGAGAGAGAGAGAGAGAGAGAGAGAGAGAGAGAGAGAGAGAGAGAGAGAGAGAGGACACTAGTTTATCAACTTTAATGTATGATTAGTGTTGTTACTATCTTGCTATATCTGAGTATGAATGAATTATATGTTTGAGCATCCAAGTTGCCTTGTCTGGGCCACTGTGTGTGTATAGATACTTATTATTATTATTATTATTATTATTATTATTATTATTATTATTATTATTATTATTATTATTATTATTACTATCATCATCATCATCATCATTATCATTATTATAATCATTGTGAGTGCAAATGGGTCTAGTAATGATACAGATGAGGAAGAGAGGGAAACTTTTTGGAATGATGTTGGTGAGTCTTTCCAGGGTTTTGGAGTGAATGTTATTGTAGTATTAATGGGTGATGTGAGTGTCAAAGTGAGGAGTTAGATAGTTAAAGGTGTAGCTGGTATTCATGGTGTGTCTGGAGGGAATGAAGGTGGAGAGTGATAGAATTATGTGTAAGGTGACAAATAGTGATTGAAAAGGCTTGATTGAATTAGGATATTTATAAATGTATTTAGATGAGACAAGGGAATGGAACATGTGTAGAGTAGCACATATAAGACAGATACTCATTTAAGTGTGTTGTGATATCTCTAGGCTGCAGTACCTGCCTCTGACCATAACAGTGCTGAACCTCAAGGCAGTGTGGCTTAGCGAGAATCAAGCTCAACCAATGCTCAATTTCCAAACTGAGGTAAGAAAGAGAAAGCAGGTTTGTGTGAGGGTGAGTGTTCATGATGAAAAGCAGCTTTATTATTTAAGGAAATAACTGGTGGACTTCTTCAGGAGTAAACACAACAGTTGCTGGATAGAGTAAGGGAAACTGCTTCTTCAGGTGGGAATAACTTTTTAAATAAGTGTTATAGTTAAAATTTCGTACAGATATTATAATTTTTAAGTATCTTTTATATTTGTTATTGAATGTTTAGTGTTCCTGACTTTATCCTTTGGTGTGTGAAGGTGATGGTGGTTTGGTAGAGGATTGAGAAGGTTTCCTTGCCAGGTTGACGAAGCTTCAGGCCAAGAAGTGCTCACCTGTTTCCTGTTGCCCCAGCAAGAGTACCAACATGACAGTCTTGGTAAGCTATACCAACCACAGCTGGATGTACTCCTCACACACACACACACACACACACACACACACACACACACACACACACACACACACACACACACACACACACACACACACACACACACATTCATATACTGAGGTATCAGTTGTCATGGTCATGATTGACATAAGTGTTCCTTTCTTCATGTAGCTTCTTTAGGTATTTCTGCAGCTTCATTTCCATTGGCCATGAGATTTGTTTGACTTCATCCTATGATATTTTCATATTCCTGATGGAGCTGGGCACTTGCACAAGCTGTAGATTCCACAGTTCTGGAAGTATAGTTACCAGTTTTGTTTTTGGCAGTCATCTTAAATTAATGAATCATTGTTCCTGAAGCAAGATCACAAGTGCAAATCTGAGCACAAATTTTCTGTGTGGCAGAGTTGGGATAGGCATATTTTCCTTCTTGCTGCCCCTTGTATCTCGTACCAAGCCGTTTGGTCAGGAGTGAGCAGCCGCAGCAACATTACAGCAAGCAGAGCTCCAGCCCACCACTGCTTTGTTCATTGTTGATTCTTCACAATTTATTACTAGTTAAACTGTTTCATATTTGATATTTGTACTTTATGCTCTTTAATAGCATTTTAATTTGGATACAGTTTTAATGTTTTGAATACTTTATAGTTAAATTAGAAAATTATTTACATTTGTAGCCCTACAAATGCCAAACAATTTACAAATTTGTGGCTGTGAAAGCTGTTAATTTGTGTTTGTGGTGCCCAGCTCTGATCTTAAGAATTCTTCCTCTGCCTGTGTTTAGGAGTGGGTTGTTACTGGTTAGGTTAACATTGTTCCTTAATTATGAGTCAGGATTTTTGTGTAATTTCATAATTTATGCTTGTGAGTTAGGAAGTTACAAGTGATGAGATTCACTTTTTACATGAGATGGGATGATGTGATCACCATGTTAGTGGATGGCAGTATTTTCACATGACCATGTTTCTAGCAACAGACAATCCTGAATGTGTGTGTGTGTGTGTGTGTGTGTGTGTGTGTGTGTGTGTGTGAGAGACTCTGTCTTGCTTATAAATAGGTATTGTCTCTCAGTACCTGTCAGTTGTCAGTTCATCACATTACTAATTATTCCCTGATTTTCAGATTTTTTTTTCTATTTGTCCATAAATATGTCAAAGGCCTTTTTCCAGGTTGGAAAGATTGCTATATTGTGGATCAGCTTCAAAGAAAATGATCTTTGTGTAGCTGTGTCATTTTGTTTATGGCAAAAATAGGTGTAGAGATGTTTTATAGGGAATGTAAATTTGTAATTAATTGAGGAAAGGAAGCTGACACTTTTTATGTTTTTTATTTATTATTATTATTTATTTACTTATTTATTTATTTATTTATTTATTTATTTATTTATTTATTCATCAGGGATAGTGGCCAAGGACAAAAACAATGGTAAAAAAATAAAGATTTATCCTTAATGCCATTCCAAAAAAATCTGTTTTTTGTTTTGCACTTTCAGTGTAGTGCAGTTTAATTTATTCTAATGCTAAATATTGAGATTCCATCTTCGAAGGTTACACACTCACTGGCCCAGAATCTTGTCTTTGTATTTTTTTGCTCCTTATTTATTTATTTATTATTTTTTATTACATGTTATATCAGATGTCTGATTAAAGTAAAGCTAAGTTTGGATATATTTTGAACAGTAGATTTCAGGGAAAATAGTAAATAAATATGTTCACTAGTATCATATCAAGTCCAAGTGTCAAGCTTTATATCAACTTTGGTTAATATCAGTGAGTGTAGTCTTTGAGAAATATTTTAGGGCAGATTCATTTTTCAATGTTTTCACTCTTACTCCCTCATTGCTTGGTATAAACCATTTCTGGTGACTTATATTGGGTACACACACACACACACACACACACACACACACACACACACACACACACACACACACACACACACACACACACACACACACACACACACACACACAGGAGGGCAAGTTTGTTTGCCTCCCATTTCTGTAAGACCACACTCATATTTAGGAGGGCAGGATTACTAGCCTTCTTTTCCTACTGGCTGCAACTGACAACATGTACACATGTCGTGTTGGCCAGCCAGGGACTCGAACCCAGGTCCTGAGGAGTGTGAGTCAGATGTGCTAATCCCTCTACCAGTGGACTAATATTCTTTTATCTGTTGAGAAATTTCAAATTTATCATGATTTTATTGCATGCCCTTGCACTATCGAGCACGAGACCTTCATTCTCTCTCTCTCTCTCTCTCTCTCTCTCTCTCTCTCTCTCTCTCTCTCTCTCTCTCTCTCTCTCTCTCTCTCTCTCTCTCTCTCTCTCTCTCTCTCTCTCTCTCTCTCTCTCTCTCTCTCTCTCTCTCTCTCTCTCTCTCTCTCTCTCTCTCCCAGGCTTGGTAAAGCTTAAAAGTAATCAGAGTTCCATTGGTAGACAAGCTTGAAAAACCATTGTTTGAAAGAGGTCTTTCCTTCTTTTTACCCTCTGCCCCAAAAAGTACATTAGATTCTTAGAATTTTTTAGTTATTTTTAATGATGATTTTAAGAATTTCAGACACTTAGTGTTTAGTTTTTTAATCTTTATTGAAGGCTTTAATATTTAATAGTATGTATTTTATTAATGGAGAACAATGCAACCAGCACTTCATGTATTATAAAGTAATTGTGATTTAAATTTTGCATAGTGATCATACATATGGTTTATGTTTATTGATCCAGATTGCATGTTATTCATATATTACAAACAATTCCCTTGAATTAGTGGTAATACATAGAAGTGCTTGGGCCTTGATTTTATGTGTTTTTGCAGCCAGTGTTGTGTACAGCCTGCCATCAGCTGTGTTTGTGTGTTGTCTCCATCAGTCTGGTGTGAATGTGTCTGTGGGACAATTTAGGAACAATCTAAAGTTATTATCTTTTTATGACCAATTGGGTCACTGCTAAAAGCTGTTGTCTCTGGGAGATGGTCACTTATTTCTAGCACAACACCTTAGTGATTTCTTTTGCCTGTGCCAGAAGGATTGCTAAACAATGCTTCATCTTACTAAAAGGGCTGCCTTTGACTTGATATGTTTCTTAGCCATATATTTATATCTTCCTTGTACTTGACTCATTTGTTTGGCTGAAGTCTTGAGGCTCTTCACTTCTAGTACTGAAGACGTAGATGGTGACTGCATGGGTCGGTGGTTAAGGTTACTCTCTTACAGTCTGCTCTGTGCTGGATGTTCCATAGAGCCTTATAGGACTATCCATCATGCATTCCTCTGGTGATGTTCATTTGTTTGTCAGGAGGCTGTTTATTCTTGAAATTTCTGTCAGACATTTTTTAAACAGTTCAAGAGGTTGGAATAAGGAACAAACTCTAAGTTTTTTTCCATAGAATTATTTAGAAAATTAAGATATTGAAAGAATAAGCAACATCTTAAGAGCAGCTGTGATGTGTAGCAAATCTCTTTTCTTGTCTTTATCAAGCACATGTGACTCTCCAAAGTGTGAAAGGGGATGGGTAACACAGCAGTTCAGAAAATGAGTCTTGTTTTGTTTTATTTTTAAATTAATTACTGAATTAAGGAAAAGGAAAAGTTGTTTTCATTAAGTCAAATGTTAAATGGCTTTACTAATTACTTCTTTGGGTTGAGTAACATTTAGTTTTAACAAGATATAAATATGTTGATATTTGTTAGCATTTGCATGTGTGTAAATGCATGTGTGTGTGTGTGTGTGTGTGTGTGTGTGTGTGTGTGTGTGTGTGTGTGTGTGTGTGTGTGTGTGTGTGTGTGTGTGTGTGTGTGCATGCACGTGCATGCATGCATGTGTGCACGCATGCATGTGTGCATGCGTGTGTGCATACATGCATATGTGCATACATGCATGCGTGCGTGCATGTGTGTGTGTGTGTGTGTGTGTGTGTGTGTGTGTGTGTGTGTGTGTGCGTGTGTGTGTGTGTGCGTGCAATTATTACATTGGATCATTTAGAAAAGGTGTAGAAGTTTCTGGTTGTGTCCTTTGAAGGGAGAGAGAGAGAGAGAGAGAGAGAGAGAGAGAGAGAGAGAGAGAGAGAGAGAGAGAGAGAGAGAGAGAGAGACTGTGGTGACAGCATCGTCATAGAGCTCTTGAATACTCAGGAGCAGAGCAAAGTGATGCAGTTCTGTACATCAATGTGGTGCAGCTGAAATCAAAGTTTGCCTGTTTGCCTTGTGTTATCCCCTGTGCACTGCTCATGGCCTTGTTTTGTCTGCTTTCAATAATAGCACCACCTCAGTAGGCCCAACTTGCTTCCCCTCTCTCTCTTGTAAGGCAGTGGTGGGAACACCTGCCAGCACAAGGGGAGACACCACAGAACTGTCAGCAAACTTGAACCAAATAATATAGGTAGCAGCACTTTTGAATGGCCTGACCAGTATTGCTAATCCTGTGGTGCGAGCAAAACAAAATGCCTTACTTGCCAGAACAATTGTTCTCAGAATTTACACATTAAGCAGAAGCAGGATTGGCAGTGTTTGGTGGCTTGCATGGAAGTGGAGCCAACACTAAGGGATAGGCTTGAACGAAAAATTAATGGAAAGGAAAGAAAAGAAATACCTAGACATAATCTTAGGATTTCTTGAGTATGATAAATGCAGCTGGGTAAGTTTTCTCCTTCCCTGTTTATTGGTCTGTAATGTTTCACACCTCAGCTTGTTATAAGTGATGTTATGCTTCTCTCCCTCCCATCTTACTGTGAAGTTTTGTGAGAAACAGCTTCCATTTCTAAGCCTCATTCTCCATATACAATTGTTGCCAAGTCATATTTTAGAAGTGGCTGTGGTGTGTGGTAGAAAAATCATGCAGTTGTTTCAATATGCTTCATCATTTGTCTCAGCCTACCAAGTTAGTTTTGTTGCACATGCTTTGTCTACCACATGATTCCTTCCTCAGAGTGTTTAAGTATAAGTAAATGCAACAGTGCACAATAACATGAAAATTTTATATCAGTTCTGAAAGTTTTTGAAATGCTGACATTGATTGCATTACAGCTCCCAGGCAGTGTGCTTCTTGTGTTCCTTTACTGTGCAGTGAGGGAAAATATTCTTTGCTGAATCAGACAGTGTTAGTGTGTGTGTGTATATGTGTTTGTGTGTGTGTGTGTGTGTGTGTGAAAGAGAGAGAGAGAGAGAGAGAGAGAGAGAGAGAGAGAGAGAGAGAGAGAGAGACCCTTCAGTGCATCATTGATTGGTCATATATGCTGGGAACAACAAAGTTTCAGCATGGAATGTAATTAACATGAGCACAACATTGGAAGGAAGATTTTGACGGCAGTGATGAACAAAATAAGGACTGTACAATACATGGCCTCCAAATACCTGAAAATACTTCCTTTGTCTTGTTGAGCTTTCCTTTCAAGTCAGCACTTTATGAATCATATTCTTCATACTCAGTCCTGGAAAAAATACTGATACTCTATCCAACCAATTCTTTATGATTCTTTTGAATTTAGATCTATAGAATAAAGTCAAATTAGATTACTTGTTTCCCTTAAAAAAAAAAAAAATAGTGAGTTGATGATTGTAATTGTTATATACATTTCTTAGGTACTGTGTTTTTTTAAGAGATCAGTCCTATCAGTTATGGGATATATTGATTGCACTTAATCATGCATGAAAAGGAGCATTAAAAAACCTGGAATGTTTTTTTATAATGGCTGTTTGCATTACATAAACAAAGATAACTTGTTATTCACTACAATTCTCAACATCCCAATTAATTTTTCACAACACAGCAAAATTAATTTATAGTATTCCCATATGCTATCAGTGTTCATGTTTGAAGTAAGGGAAGGAGGGGAATATTGAAATGTATTTCATTGGGCAAGTTTTCAGCAGATGAAAGTATTGAACAGCACAAGCAGCAAAAGGTGTTGTTGAGTAAATCCAGTCCTGGAACTTTCAGAACAATTTTCATGGTGTTGTTGGGAATTTATTGATTGAATCATGTAAAGTAAAATTCTTTGATATATTTTCATGATCTTTGCATGAACCACTTTCTAATGCATTGTACTCACACTTCCATGAGAGAAGCACCAATACACAGAGCAATGCAGTAGAGAAGGAAGAGGAATTGTGTCACCCATCTTTTAGATATAATTATCTTGAGAAACTATATGTAAAAAATTTCAAGATTATCTTATGCAGTGACACTGTCTTCTTGTATGCAATGCTTTGTTACTTTTTTTCAAAAATTTATTTTTTTAGTATAGCACTGATATTTTGTTTTAGATATTTCCTGCCTGCTTTTTTGCTTGAGCAGGTATCAGAAGTTTATGTGAAGGTAGGATGGCAGGGCATGGCCAGGCTGCAGGGATGAGCCTGCCTAGCTGCTGCCACACTACTGCTTGCTGAGGATCACATATGGTGTGTTTCTGAGCCTTGAGGTGCATCACTGCACTCTTGCTCTTGTCGGTCTGAATGTTGCCACCGAAGCAGGTCTGGGTCTGTCTTGTGGTCTGTGGTGAAGTCAGCGTGGGTCGTCCCTTGTTATAGAGTACGCCTGTGGTATGGGTGGTAGCGAGGGCAGGCTGTACCGCACTGGTGACCTCAGCACCGATAATCTGACCGCCATCGGCTCTGCAGCTAACGAGTGGGCCCACGAGGACGAGGACAGCTGGGACCCCAACGACCCTAACGAAGAGTCCCGGGTCTCGGTGGTCAAGTTCAGCGATGACAAAGACGCCGAGGATGGCAAGGAGGTGAGTCGCCCACTGCTTCTTGTGCTGCTGCCCTCTGGGGTGCCATGGTCACATTTGACACCTTTCACTGTATTCACATGTTGCTTGATTTGCTTTTCAGGCACAGTCAAAATTTTCCACAGTAGATTTTCCCTCTTCACATGCACCACAAGACTCAGTTAGTCACATATTTCCCTGTCTTTTCATTATCACCTTGAGCCATGAGCCACCTGAGGTTATGTTTTCTCATATCCATCTCAATTTCTTGTGATGACTTTCGTTGTGCTTTGGGGACGTACATTATGCATCTTATGATCATAAATTTTCACTCATTTTAGATCCAATCCACTTATCTTTTTCAAAGTGTTCCTTGGAGCACCTCACCTCTACATGCTGTCTCAGTATATTTTCTTGCATAGCCATTTTACTGCAAGGAACTGAACAGAGAGGATGAACTTACTGGTGTCACATTTTTCAATAGTCATGTCCCGGGAATTGACTTTCCATCCTGGAGTCAAGTAATGCTCCATCATCAGGATCACGACGTGGCAGCAGTTTGCATGTCGACAAGTTATTAGTGTTTGGGATGATTTTCTTCTTGGTTTTATTTGGTATATATTTACAGGGACACATAATTTTATTTTGTTACCTCTAGTAACTTATTTGTGCAGCTACCAATTTGTGAATATGTGATTTATTATCTAAGTAGAACCACCATAAAACTAACATAGGTCTTGAGAATGCTTTCCAGTTTATTGTTTTGAGCTACTTTTCTTCTTGTTTGGAGACGTTGGAATAAGTCCTCTAAAAATAATTGCACACTCACTGCATGACATCCCTGGGCATGACGAGCCATGTCCTGCAGCCACTCCCGTAGCCCCTGTTGTGTTTGTCCAAGGGTCGTCGCGTGCACTCAACACACCTCAAACTGATGATCTCTTCTGGAGCATTATTTCTTATAAGCTGTAGCTCAAATTAGAGTAACTCAGTGCCAGATGAAAAGCTTTTGTGTAGGCCTCCTGTCCCTGATCCCTGTTGTTGGGTCACTGTGGGAGTTGTAATGCTTCACTGTTGTGGTGATAAAAGCATTTGTTTCTGACTCTCTGTTCTTTTCTCAGTTCTTTCCTCTGGTCTTTCAGCCAGTGTTTCTCCCAGTACCTGGGCCATTAACCTATAGCCTCCACTGATCCATATAAGTAATCATTGGAAAGCCATTTTAGGATAAAAATATTCCATAAGTTTCATCATACATAGTAAAGTAGTGAACTTTTGTTTGAGGCATTGATAATGTAATTGCTACTTCTGAAGATATATTGTTATTTTTCATTGTAATGAGATCATTATGCCAGTGGTGAACCTGGCTGGTCAGCCTCACACAAGATTACTCCACCAACCTAACATATCCAGCTCTTAGTAATGTTGACATCTTGATGTCAAAGTTACATATTTTCCATGTTTGAAATACATTGTGATTAAATATGAGTTCAATAATTTTCTTGAAAATAATGTTTGCAGCATCAGAATTGTTTGCTAATGTGATAATTGTTTGTTAATATATGATTCTATAATGTAAGACTAAGTATTAGGCAGCTAGACATCTGTTACGGTACAAGCATTCCCAAGTAGGTACCTAAGAGGGACGAGTGGATGCTATGAGCGTGCTGTTGATCCTTCCCATGTCCTCCCTGACTGTTTCTTGTTATGTCTCACAAACACAAGAGAGCAGTTGCTTTCTGCCCTCAAATGACAGATCCTCTTACTACTCACATGATGCTATATGCACTTCATACACCTACACTGCCCTAGACTCAAAAATTCCAAATATGAATATGGCATTCATGTAGCCTTATAGTTCCCATCTGAGGAGGGAACCAGAAATGTCCACATGTCATACCATCCACAAAGTGACACCTTGAGGTGGCCTGATAACTCCTCCAACTTTCTTTGCATTAGCTTTTACAATATTCAGAATCTCAGATCTTCTCTTCAACCAGACCTTTGCTGGAAATTCAACACTGGATGCTTATGGAATTGTCAGTCCTGCATTTCCACCCTCTGACTATTATGCCTTCTGTACTTATAAGCTGGATTCCATCAGTGGGTGGGTCATAATTCTGATCAACTCTTTCCTCTTAATTCCAGCCTCCTTCCCCATAACTTATACTGGCTTCATCTTAACATTAGCCTCTTCATTCACAGTTCCAACCTCTTTCCTTTTAAATTTTCTCTCTGAGGTTCTAGTTTAATAAAATACTTTATAAGGATGTTTCCTATGGTCTCTTCTGCCTCCAGACTTATGCTCCTAATAGAGCTTCTATTGTTCTTAGTAGCTGTGCTTCAGTACTCACACTGCCATGCCAGACTTTTCAATTTTCATTTATCCATTTTCATAGATTTCCTTTCTGGTCCTTGTTTTGCTGCAGAGGTACACAATTACTGTTCCTCTAAGCATTTGAACAGTGATATTCCACAAGGCTTTGTCCTGTCACCTGCCCTCATTCTATTTGTAAATGATGGTCACATCAAACCCTTTGCCTTTTCAACTCTTGCTAATGACTCTATCCTGCATTTATCAGCATCATTTACCAGATGACAAACTCTGCAAAAATTGATAACTTTATGGAAAGAAGCCACAAAATGCTTAAATTCCTATCTTTCTATAGTTTCTATATATTTTATATTTTTTGAACCTTGTGTTGTTCAGTGCCTCAAAAACTCATTTCCCTCATTTGTCTGTTTGAAATGACCTTCCAGACAGATATACTCTCTTCTCCCCAGAGACTGAACTGTCCCTCTCTTGAACATTGAACATTCTTGGGCAGTCCTTCATTAAGAATCTCAACTGGAAATCTCATATCTCATCTCTTTTACTTGAATATTTTCATGAAGCTAGGTGTTCTGTGTCATTCATGCCTGTTTCTTACCCCTGCCAAGTGGTAACTCAGTGGAAGGAGCTTAGCAGTCCTTGTGTGAAGTACACTTCTCACATACTGGGGGATTTCACTGAGACAACTTTATTAAGTAAGGTGGAGTCTGAAGCTTTTTACCTTCTCAACTCTCCTTCTTGACTTGTCTTCAGTCTCACACTCCATCTAGTGCTTCACATCTTGCAATCTTCTGCTGCTGTCTTCATGGTTCCAACTCCCTTGAACCTGCTGACTGCATGCTTCTCCCTATCTTATGATTTCAGTGCACAAGTCTTTACTTCTTATCCCTTTTCTGTCTACATTAATTATTCAAGAGTTAACCAGTAATCTCATTCTTTTCACTGGTACACTCTGGAATTCTTTGCTTGATTATGTTTTTTTCCACCTTTACAAGTTGAAAATTTTGAAGAGAGGAGTATCAAGACACTTCTAAAACTAAATTGACCAACTGCTTCAGGAATCTTTCTGTGCAAACTTTCAGGGAGTGGCAATTAAATATTTTTGATACTTTTTGTAATGCTTAGCCAGCCTCCCTTCTATGTAAAGAGAAAGGAAATGAAAAAGACCAGCTTGTGCACATTGTACTTTCTGACTAAGAGTGTATAATTTCCTACATAAATATTGATATGTTATGTTGAAATTGACATTTTTTCAGAGTAATGCTCTTATTTGTCTTCAAGAGAACTGGAATAATTGTTAAATGAGTATAAATGTTTGCTGGTTAAGATACCCCATCATTTAACTCCATTTCACTCCACCCTGTCCCCTTGCATTCCCTTCCACGCCTAACCAAATGCTGATGATTGGTTGGTATTTAGCAATTATGCAAACGACTGGTGGAAACACTGGTGAGTCTTCCACCTTTTCCTCTTATTTTACTGGTAACCTTTCAAGCTCCAGCATTCATTGTTCATATTTTTGTATGCCCCTTGTCTTTCTGTATATGTATGAGTTTTTAATATGTGTATCCTGATGTTTACTGGTGGCATGTTGTGTGGAGAAGTGTGTGATAGGCCTCTGTGAATGGCCCGAAGCAGTGCTGACCCTTGGTTATGTTGCTCTCTAGGCTTGAAGGATTCATGTCAAACTGTCATGTTCAGCATCTTGTAGATCCAGATCTGGGGTGTGAGAACCAAGGAACCAAGGGAGGTGCATTGGGTTCATCTGATTAAGATAGAATTGTTTTTATTCTCCATCTTGCACCAAGAGATAGTGTGTGTATGATATCAGCACCATGTTGTAAGAGGAAATATTAGATGTCAGTTTTATATGGATTTTTAGCAGTTAACTATTGGTATCAGTGTAGGAAAGTTTTATTATGTACTTACTGCACCTCCATTGAACAATATACCCTCACTGGTTCTCATTTTTTGTGCATGACTCTTCCTCTTCCCCATCCAAGAATGTCATCCTTTGATTTCTCTGATTTTGATGGTGTCCCAGATCATCATTTTATTTTATTGTTATTTTTTTCCAGTGTAATTTAGTCATTTTTACATCTGGCTGTACTGTAGTAGTTTCTGGATGAGGTGCGTAGATGTTAGATTGAGGAACATGTGCTAACAAACCCTTTATTGTGTGCATTTTTGTAGATTGAGTATTTCATGTGTTCCTGCAGCTTGAAGGCATGAAATGTGTGGGGGAAGGTTTTGTGTTATTAAATTAGTATGATTTGCATCTTGGTGTTAGCAGGCATTGCTCATGATAGGTAATCATCAGGCATTTATGTCCTCCAAAGATGACTATCAGCTGCATTAAACTTCTTAAGTAACAAAAGAAGAGGTGGTAAGGTTAAAATTGACATGTAACTTATGAGTAGTAAGTACGAACTTCACCTGAGGGCAGTTTTAGTGTTTAAGTTCATCTTTGTCCAACACTTTGTTGTGATTGTCTTTCATTTTGTGGTTTTGTTACTAATATTCTTATCGAGGGAAACCATTGCAATCCTAGAACTTAAACTTATGTCAGTTCAGCACAAGATTTTTAAAGCGTGAATTAGCTCTGTGTAGACTCTTGTCTGTACCTCAGACTTGCCTGGTGATTAGTTCCTGAACCAAGAAATCAAGTAGAAAGGAAAGGCTTTGAAAACCAATAAAATGGGTTAAAACAACAAACATAAGTGTGGGAGTAGGATGATGGTTTGTTAATATGCACTAGATGGGATAAACTTTTCCATCTATTCGGCACATATTGGTTAACCTGATGATTAAGACTTACTTCCTGTTTTTCCTGCCCTTATTGAGAGATGTGATAGGTAGTAGTTTGAAAAAGAAAATATGATCATTAGATAGAAGACAGAACTTTTCCACCAGGCTGAGTCTTCCTCCTTGGACAGTGAGTGTGTGGTCCAGCTGTGTTTCCTTACCTACAATGAAGGTGGGATAAAAAAGTGCATTTCATTGTGGTATGTTTGTGACAATTTTTGCAAATTTGAAATATCAGCATAGCATCTGCATCCAGATTGTAGAGATGAGTTATGTATATTGAAGGCTTGTGGTATAAATGGAATAAATGTGAAGAGTAATTGTATATGAAAAGTTTGGTGTTTTCTCAAGGGATGATGGAGTGAACTGCAGTCATCTGTGTGGACATGAAATGAGGTAACATAGAACTAAAAAGGAAGAAAATTATTAACCACTGTTGAATAAAAAGAGCCTGAGTCAAGTTGGCTGTTTTAGTTGTGAGGATGTGTTGATGCTCCTTTCCTGAGATACTTGAAGTCATGGGAAAGTGAAGAGACAGAATCAGGCAAGAATTCCAGAGTTTATGAGTGAGAGAGTGAAGATGTTTCTTAACTCTTGCCATAGTAATAATGTCAACAGAAAAGAGTAAAGTTTTCTGCTGTAACATTATAGTGGAAAAGGGTTGCAGTTTGCAAGTTTGGGAAACAACTAGCAATGGAAATATAATGGTTAAAAAGAAAGAAAAAGTAGAGTAACAGTATTGTGATAGAGTGTCAGAGATTGAAGAAGGAAGGAAAGATGACAAGGTAAAAAAAAAATTTAAATGAAGGAGATTACTATGTACAAGGACAGATATGAGATCCTGTTTAGAGTTTATAAAGCTGACACATAGGAGGGGACAGAAATTGGTGGAGACAGCATAGAACATCCAACTTTATGGAAACAGATGTGTAA
>NC_087170.1:14753994-14791494 GCF_035594125.1 Scylla paramamosain | reverse complement strand
CACACCACACCACCTTAAAAACAAACGCATCACTTCTACCAAGAGTGCAGACCTGGAGAAAGTTGCATCTATTATTGCACAAGTAAGTAATTCTTCATAATGGAGAAGTGTGGGGGTGAGAGGAATATGTCAGAAGCAAAGAAGTAAATGTGTTGTAGTCAAGGATAGATGTAATTGAATTTATTCTTTTCATCCCTTGCCTTTGGCTTTACAAGAAGACTTAAAACAAAAGAATTCTTCTCTTATAATTTTGATGTGGCTAATCAGTAGACACTTTTAAGTACATCAATTATGCATGTATTATTAGACAGTCAATGATGAAACAAAATTCATAAACAAAATCTCTATCTGAAATGAAGATAAAATGTATTATCCAGGAGTAAAGCAGAACTGTTGCTGTTTTCCAGTTGTTGACCTAACTCCTATATTTAGGCAGCAGAAGGCAGAATGTGTCATTTAATCTGGTTTGTTGGAAAAAACATTTTAGAGACCTTGTATCTCTCTTTCCTTTTAGACCAGTGTATCAATAACATTTCCCTTTTCTACTGAAACCAAATAAAAATTGTACAATTGTAGCAAGACCTAGTAGATGTGCTAAGTGTTTGAGCTGTTCCATGATACCTTCCTCAAAAGTAGGATGGATAATTCTCTTCCAGACTGCACATACACTGCACCTGAATTCATGTCCTCTTCACACATTGCAGTCCCCCTCTTCTCTCTCTCTCTCTCTCTCTCTCTCTCTCTCTCTCTCTCTCTCTCTCTCTCTCTCTCTCTCTCTCTCTCTCTCTCTCTCTCTCTCTCTCTCTCTCTCTCTCTCTCTCTCTCTCTCTCTCTCTGGTACTTCTGATACTTTAGACTATAATTATTTTTGTACAGTCGTTAGTTATACTGAGTGACACAACTAGACATTCTCAAATAATTTACATGTTTTCTTAGTTGTCCTTTCCATGACATTGTTAAATATTTATCAGCTATTTCTTTTATTCTTCCTTTTACATCCTTTTGTGTAGAGAAAAGAAGAAAAAATGTCTCCCCTGAAATACTGTGCAATACTAATCTCATGATATCCCTTTCCATATTAATACCTTGATCTCCCTTCCCAAATGTCTGTAATGGACTCCACAATAAAATGTAGCCACTGCGAAGCGAATTGCGCAGAGTAAGTTCATGTTTTTTTCTTGAAAGCTTTTATGGTTGTAATAATTTCATACATATTTTCATTGTTACATTTCTTGGTTTGTTATGATTTTGAACCAATATAAATCAACCTGTGCATTAAATGCAAGTTATATTCATTTGGTTTTATGAGATGTTTTTATAACCCTCAATATTCTTGTTTTGCTTGCATTAATTTTTGTCATCCCATTGTGTATAACCTCACATACCCTTGTTAAACACTTCCCACTGAATGATAATCCTCTAAATTTACTATTTCCCCCAACCACTTGTTGAGATGTTATGCACAAGACAGTCTGAAGGGATTGCTCCTCCCTAAGGCTTCTGATTGGGGATCTCCCAGAATATATATGTAACATTTCCCCTTATGTTGAATGTGCATCGAAACTTTGATTATTTGAAAGACCTATTAGATGGACATTTAGGTATGGAAGGAACTCATGGAAGATATCAATAGAAAGACAGGACTTAGATATCATTTAGGAAACCTGAATAGAATAGAAAGTATGCAGATTGTCAGGAATATTTTATTGAGTACCTAGTTGGTTCCTTTTACAAAAGGTGAATAATGGCATTTTTAGTGGCTGGTGTGTTTAGCGGTGAGGAGTATGCCTTGGTGTGTTAGAGTAAAGTGCAGGAGGTTACACTTCACTAAAATGTTAGAGTGAAGTTAGGTGCTAGTTTCTCGTGATTGAAGCCACATTCACCACATGTAGAATTGTAGAAGTTCAGTAGCATCATATGTCGTACAGATGTATCATTCATTGTTACTTGAAACTGCTGTAGGAAAATGTTAGATGATATTTTATTGACTGTAGGTACTTATTCACAATTCACATTGTATACTTTCCTTTGATAGTGCTAAAACACTGACAAAATCACACACACACACACACACACACACACACACACACACACACACACACACACACACACACACACACACACACACACACACACACACACACACACACACACACTGAAGAAAACCTAACTTCTTTTCCTCACAGCAACAGCAGGCCTTGCAGCGAGGGGATGGGAGTGAGACTGATGGCACCCAGAATCGTGGCGGGGAGTCAGATGCAGATAATCATTCCTTAGGTGTGTAGCAGATCACTTATCAAGTTTTATTCCATTTCACAACATGAACAAGGTTTTCATCTTTGGTATGTATTATTATTACAATAATTATACTGTGAGCTGAAAAAAGATTAATTACATTCAATCTCACAAGCACCTTTATACCTTATCTTAGCCTCCAGGTCTCTAGAGTGGTGAGGAGTAAGGTTCATCAGTGACACTTCCTGAACATCATCTGTACAGCATACTTGAATCTCTACATCTTAACAGAATAATGACATAGTTTATCTCCATTACACCATAATAAACCCACTTCCTTCCTCACTCTAGATAAGACCAGATGCAGGCAAGCCTCCCATACAGGCCTCTGAGGTCATGTCACCAAAGTGCATTCATAACCAAGCTTTATACATTCTTATAAGATGCAGCCACTCCTTGTGACTCAGATGTTACTTTTCATTAGAAATTTTCCTTTTTACACTGTTTGCTCCATCCATTTGTGTTCTCTCAAGTCAGAAAGATGGAGCTTTCGTAATTGCTTGATTTCCACATTATCTTGTCAGAATCTGCTCCATCTGTGGTGGTGGATGTGAAGCGGATGGAGGTGGTTGTTGAGCGAACCACAGGTGGCTTGGGGCTGTCCATCGCAGGTGGCCGTGGCTCCACCCCATACAAAGGGGATGATGAGGGTATCTTCATATCTAGAGTGACTGAAGGTGGCCCTGCATACCTAGCTGGTCTACGGGTAAGTCCAGTTTTGTCCACACTGGGACAACAAAATCTCCATTCAGATTTATACTGATGTATTTTAAAAGTGAAAAGAAATCTGTAAGTAAAGGTGTTGGTGATTTACTTCAGATCAGCATTCCCCCCAAAAAAAAACTTTGATTCCTGTAATTCTGTAATTTGAGAAATTTTTGTTCACTACACTAACATCATGCATGATGTTATGTGCAAAACTCATCCCTAATACTCAAGTCTTGTGATATCTTCCCCATCCAGAAAACTGAGGGTTTGGGTGTGGTTAGTAAATAAGGTACAGCTGTTCAGACCTGAGACAGAATCTAGGTAGTATGGTGTGTGACTGAATGTGCAGAACTTGGAAAGGTTCATCAGTACAGTGGAGGCTGGGAGGTATGTGATGTGAATAGATGTGTGTGTGTGTGTGTGTGTGTGTGTGTGTGTGTGTGTGTTTCACCTGTCACTGCTGGAAAGGTCAGAGAGTATCATGATCAAGGTCCCGGAACACTTGAGGAATTGTAACTAAACTTATATTGGCAGTCACTGAATAGTTTCTTAGTGAGGCTCCCAGTTTGGCTCAATTTATTTGAAGTATGAAGCTTGGAAATTTTGGACTACTGTGGCCTCTGGTGCATAATATTTTGTCATCAGTAACACAGGAAACAAGCAAGCAGTCTTTTTACCTTTCCGAGCACCAGTTTGTCTTGCTGCAATGTTTAATTAAGTTTAATGATATTGTATGACATGAGCAATATATATATATATATATATATATATATATATATATATATATATATATATATATATATATATATATATATATATATATATATATATATATATATATATATATATATATATATATATATATATATATATATATATATATATATATATATATATATATATATATATATATATATATATATATATATATATATATACACACACACACACACACACACACACACACACACACACACACACACACACACACACACACACACACACACACACACACACACACATAAATACATACACATACATACATACACACACCCAATCAACTGCCCTGCTGACATACTCTGTTATTCTATTGGCGACATTATTTTTATTTATGCCTTACAAATATGGTGTGTGTGTGTGTGTGTGTGTGTGTGTGTGTGTGTGTGTGTGTGTGTGTGTGTGTGTGTGTGTGTGTGTGTGTGTGTGTGTTTCAGTGCTGGGCACCTCAGTTAAAAATTTGTGTGTGCAATCACAATTCTGCAGTCGTGGACTTCACTTTCTATAGCCACAACTATAATATACTGCAACTGCAACCATAGTGTACAACCAAAATCCATTTTATAAATTTTAGCTGCCCAATGTTAAAATGGGAAAGAAAAGAAAATATAATGATAATGTAAAATTATTGTGCATTGTAATTATTTGCTTATTATATATTACTTTTTACTAGTGAGAGTTGGAGGAAAAGGAATATATACAATATACTGCTAATATAGTTGTTGTTTGCAGAAGTTGTTGCAGAGGTGCCCATCATTTGTGTGTTTACTTCTTAACAGTCTCTCTCTCTCTCTCTCTCTCTCTCTCTCTCTCTCTCTCTCTCTCTCTCTCTCTCTCTCTCTCTCTCTCTCTCTCTCTCTCTCTCTCTCTCTCTCTCTCTCTCTCTCTCTCTCTCTCTCTCTCTCTCTCTCTCTCTCCCTCCTCTCCTCTCCTCTCCTCTCCTCTCCTCTCCTCTCCCTTCATAGTTTCCCAAATAAGTGAGATTATTTAATGGAGGCTTATATACACAGTTTTATTATTTTTAGAAGTTTCTTATGTATTATACAGTTTAATTTATATTATATTTATTTGTGTTTATCTATGTTTATTTATTTACTTATTTATTAATTTTTAAGCTGCCACATAACAGTGGTTTGTGAGACCAGGTGGAACCTCTTGGACTGGTCTGGTGTGTGGAGGTATCACTGTATGTGTCATTTCTGTAGGTTGGAGACAAACTGCTGATGGTGAATGGGCATGATGTGGAGGTGTGTGACCACTACGAGGCCGTCAACATCATGCGGGAAGCTGGCTCACAACTCAGGCTCGAGGTGTCGCGGGAGGTGACCAGAATTGTCCCAGAGAAGGTTGGCGTCCATGGAAAAGAAGAATAAGAATAGCCTTCATGAATCTTTGATGAGTAAAAGTTTTGAGATAGATTCTTTTTCGGTATTGCTTCTCCTCTGTGTAAACTGAGGAGTGATAAGTCTTCTGAAGAGAATCAACACTTACAGAGAGAGAGAGAGAGAGAGAGAGAGAGAGAGAGAGAGAGAGAGAGAGAGAGAGAGAGAGAGAGAGAGAGAGGGGGGTGGCTCACATTGACAGTGGTACTGAAAGCAGAGAGTACAATAGTAAGAAGTGACAGAGAGAAGAATCTTGTGGATAAAATTAAGTATGAGGGAGTGCAATAGGAACAAGGATGAGGCAATGTTAGAGTGGTAGTCAGCTTTCTTGCCAAGGTTTTCTCTTCCTCTACATGGAAGATAAATAGTTGTCCTGTGAGAAAAAAATATTTCACAGCCAACAATTTTATAGCCATAATAGAATGGGATATGATATCAAAGACTCCATTCTAAAGTCAGGTTGATGAAATAACTTTGCTTTTACACAGAAATCTTCCAAAACTGAGCCGGTTGCCAACCATGTGATATCGCAAGAGGTAGAAAGTTGTGTCACCACCAGTAACTCGGCAGCCTTAGAGGAGCAGCTTTCAGCACCACCTCCTCCTGTCACAGCCAACCATGTTGCCATGACAGTCAATGGCCATGATGGCTCCCCAGCAGTGAATGGGGAACATCTGGGTGTTAATGGAGATGCCAATGGGGAAATGGAGGTAAGATGTATTCATGTCTTATTATCATTCACTTGTTCATAGTTTCATGTCAAAACATATCCCTCTCAGCAATTTATCCAAGTTGTTGACTGACAGGTTTCTTTAAAGTAGAAGATATTAAGTACTTCATTTAGATATGATGCTGTTATGTATTTTGTTATTAATTAACTAGCTGGAGAAGCACATGAGGCAGAGTAATTTTAACCTTGAAATGTTGAACTGAGTATCATAATTTGTGTGTGTATGAGTGCGTTTGTAAGGATAAGGAATGGATTGCAGTTTCCCCCTGACCGGATAAGCTCTTTATCACAGGTGCTCACTGAGACAATATACACCACTCTAATGAGGGACCACAATGGCCTTGGCTTCAGCATTGCAGGCGGCCGGGGAGCAGCACAGTTCAAAGATGGATCAGATGTAAGTCTCACATGTCACTGTCCAGTATATGAGGTAAGGCACCACCAAGTCAGTCGTGAGCAATAGTGAAGAGAAAAATCAAGCAGACTCAACAGATAATGTGATTTCTCACAGGTTATGATGCCAGCATTCCCTGAGTGTGTAATGTCAATCGAAATGAGTTAAGTGGAATATTTTAAGCTTGGAATATTTAAAAAATATGAGAAAACCCAATTTTTATTTTTTTTATATTTTATTTTATTTTTCTCAAAATTGATTTCATATTGATCCTAATAAAAATTAACCATTATGATTTTCATATTAGGTATGGCACAGAGGTGCATGGCCATGATAGACATGACTCATTGTGGGCTGTCCACTCATCCCTTCTCAAATAGACTTTTAGATGGTGAATTAATAAAACATTGATTAATTAGTCATATTTTGTTGTAATAGCTATTTGCAGCTTTCCAGATATACTTGAAATACCTTTTATGCATATTTTTACTCCTTGCAGGCCATCTATATATCCAGAATAACAGAGGGTGGAGCAGCAGCCAAGGACGGAAAGCTAAGGGTTGGGGACCGAGTCATATCTGTGAGTATGGGTGTATTCAACGTGTCATTAATATGATTTTAACGTATTTATAATGTTCATGCACCTTATTTATCTCAAGCTGATAATATAGACTTCTGTTACATATTGAGTTTCCAGTTCTGAGCTTATCTCCTTAATCTGCTGAGTGTATGAAGCAAATGATGTTAATTGTAGGTAGTATGATGGTCAATGTGAAGACCTCACAATCAAATAGTAGGCATTTAGATGATGGCCATGTCACTGTATCAGTGGGAATGTTATGTTTGTAACAGTTATATCAGTTGGTGTCATGATACAATAGCTGTAAATTATAGGTGTCATCATTTTCATAGAACTGATGCAATAGTTGTAAGGTATGGATGTTATAGCATGAATACTGAAATGTTTATGTCACAGGAAGAATAGTGGAACAGGATGACACATTGCAGGGAAGATAATAAGATATCAATGTTAGTGAAGGTTGTTGGAGATGTCAGGTTACTTTCACCTTCAGATCAATGGTGTTGACTTGGATGGGGCTCGGCACGACCAGGCAGTGTCAATGCTGACTGGCATAGAGAGGTTTGTGCGTCTGGTAGTGCACCGGGAAACCTTAGTGACACCAGGCCAGGGTAATACCAGCTCAAGGACTTCACCAAGAGTTTTTGGGGCACCAAGGCCATACACTGGACTGTACAGTGCTGGATCTTACATGGCTAACAGGCCCAGCTACACAGGTTACCGAAGGGCCCAGCCGGGAGGAAGGATATCAAGCTCCAACCTGTCAGAGGCCAACTATAGTGGCCAGACCAGCCCAGCAGCTTCCCCTGCCACCACCACCAGGCAACCTCAGAAGCAGGCTGGCTCACAGGAGCCTTTGGCACCGCCCACCACTACCACAACCACAGAGGATCCCTTTGCTGCTGGCACCACCCAGGTAGCCTTGCACAGACCCCTCACTAATGATGACTTTCAGGCCCTCATCCCACAGCACTTCCTACAGGGGGGCAGAGCACTGGGTGAGTCAAGTGCCCCCAGCCACCAGGTGACCGTCAACATGGCAGGGGACCATGGCCCCATGAGTATGGCCCTCCCTCCTCCACCTACCAAGTTAGGGAAGGTCACAGAGACCGTCACCAAATCCACCCTCACCGAGACAGTAGTTACGCGGATCACTGACAACCAGCTGGCCCCAGTGCCACTGGTGGTGGAGGTAAGGTGGCCCCTCCGCCACTAATACTCACTGCGGGAGAGGACAGTCAGCCGACAACAACTGCTGTGCCTGTAGTGATCTTCATAGGCAGATCTGCTTCACAGTCTTACATTAAAATTACTGGAACATTTTCTTTCTAGAACACAAACATATGTTGGCCCTCTCACTTCACTTGTTTGTAGTCATAGCTACTCTATAATATGTCCTTATGTAGTGAAACTAACATCTAGACTAATAAAATTTCTTGAGAGGTCAGATCTGGAGGGCACCTGTAAAGCTGCTCCAATAAATTCAAATATTTACTGTCAAATTTTAAGAAAGTAATTCTGAGTGCATAGTGGTTCTGGGAACACCAAATTTTGCATGGTATGTAATGACACAGGTTTTGAATTTTGTAGATATAAGTAAACCAAATATGGCAAGACTATGTGGCATTGGTATCTTGTGTTGCAGTGAGCTTGTAGTTTGTTGAATTTGCCAAGTGGCATCAAGTTAGTACTTACCTTATTCATCCACTAAAGACCCTTGAGGAAAGAAAGAAATGGCATTCCTTTTCAAAACTGTTGATAGTATCAAGTTCTTTCCTTTCTGCAATAAACTATGCTGGTACTATTGCTGAGCCATTGATGATGCTCTTCACAACAATGAAAGAGAGGGCAGGCATCATATACTAATGCTTGCTTTATCATTGCACTGTGCTGTAGAGGGCAATCAGTTGGTCACCATGTCCTCTTCTACTCTCTACATGCACTCTCTGCACTCTTGCACATACACACCCACATATTTGCATTTAAGGTCTCTCTATACATGGCTCCAAAATGTGCACTTTTCATACATATGGAAGTATCCTAAATTTTATCATAATGATCCATATCCAAGGAAATCCACTTATACGATTTGTGTGGAAGGCAGTGTGAGACCTGTGGAGCTCTGTTGCTGCTTTCCTCACATTCACTTTATTGAGGCAGACCTGAGATGGTGTACTTATCTTTATTACATCATTCAGCTAAAATTAGCTGTTATATATCTCAGTTGAGGTCTGATAAGTTTGTATTTACCTTAGATGTAATATTATATTGCTATTGTTTTCTGTTACTGCTTTATTGTGGAAAAAAAAGTTGAAAGTGGGATCATTCACATATCATAATTTCATGCATATATAATGAGACCCTGGTGCAAACATATACATTTACTTTATTGAACATGTAAACATTTCCTGAAGATGCTTGAAAATTTCCAAAAACATTAATGTTTTACAAATAATAGCAAAATATTAATTTTTATCATGGTGATCAGAATATCAGGGATATGTCCTTTACTAATGGCAAAATTATTAATAAAAATGCTCACCTTTTAACATGCTATTTATAGTGTTAATATTTCTATTCTATAGTATTCTATAGTACTAATATTTCTATTCATTACACTTTTGCTGAAAAATTCTAATACCATCTAGTTTTCAAAGCCTGCTCACTGATGAGTTTGTGTGCACACTGGACACTCTTTGCCTGGGGACAACTTTTCCCCTGTTAATTGATTATCAGTGCTGAAGTTGTGCATGAAAACACTAAGAGAAGTGGTTTGGTGACTAGGTGACACAGACTGGCAGGTGGTAGTGAGTGGGTCACTGTGGCAACAGATTATTACAAACTAGACTTGGCAGCAGTCAGTGGAGAGGGTGTTAGGCTAGTGAGGCAGACCTTGACCTTGGACACCAGGTAGGAGGTAAAATGTTAAGCTTTCTAAGATATTCCTCATTTCAGAAGGTAACTTTGGTCTGCTGTAGTGTTTCATAAGATGCATCTGTTACTAACTCTTCCTCATTCCTGTATTAGTCATGACTTGTTTCTAGCTAAATAGAAGCTTTCTTAGGTGCACTGCCTTATGAACTATGGCTTCAATTGCAGCTTATCTGCTTGCTGTATTAGTGTATGTGTGTGTGTGTGTGTGTGTGTGTGTCTGTGTGTGTGTGTGTGTGCTCAAACTTGCATATATTATATGCATTTTTCTTATAAATATTTCATTCTTTAAGTGATTGTTATAAGATTGTATTTCAATAATTATCCCTGACAAAAATTTTGCCTTCTAAGGATTACTGATTTGCTTCTATTCTTATCTTATATTTGTATTGAGTTTTGATTTAAGGGTGAAGAAGATTGGAGCTTAGGCAAAAGTGAACCTGGATGTGTGTGTTGTACTGTCAGGTGTATTGTGGCTGCCTTAATATGCTTGGTCTCTGGGCGGGTTTGTCTCCTGTGTGCTTTGCCACTTGTCTTATTTCAACTGTTATTCGCAAATTAATCAGTCATATTATAAAGCTCCTGTAACTCCACAGTTACAATATTGAATATTTAAATTATACTTTATTAGGGAGCTGAACCTATGCACATTCCTAAGGATGTTTTTATTATTTAAGATTACTACGATTACTATGATTACTATGATATGCTCAGAATAGTTAATTGGCTGTTCAGAGTTTTTCAAGATAAAATGGAGAACTGGGCAATTTGACAAGTACTTATTCCAAGTAACTGTGCTATCTTGTGGGATGCTTTATTCAATCAAAGTTGATGGATGATTTTAGAAAGATAAATCTTCAGATGCAACATAAGCCAAGCTGAAAAATATAAATGAATAAAAAAAAACATGTGTGCATATGTATATTATACTTCACTTGTGGTAGTGAAGAGATAAAGACAAGGTAATGGAAGGAGTAGTGAAGGGTTCATTGTGAAGTGTGGAAGACATTTAAGTAATTTGCTTTATTCAGAATGAGACATATTGCAGACAGCCTGGGGATTTTTGCATCAATTCTGAAGAATGCAATAATCTTTCTAATCCTTTGCTTATGTATTCCATCTGTAAGTTCTTATTCTTTTTTTGGACAGTTAAAAGCCCAGGCCTGTACTGTGTTGAGGTTTTATGATACAGAATTAACCCTTTGTGTTTTGGTAGTATTATTCACAGTACATCATTGATCTTTTATTAAAGTGGTAATGTAAATATCTGCATAGATTTATAGTAGACTTTTAGCCTTTATTTCCCATCATTTCAGGAAGTGACATTATACAAGGATGGGGGACCATTAGGACTAAGTATTATTGGTGGATCAGACCACTTTTGTGTTCCATTTGGCACCTCCCCAGATGATCCAGGAATATACATATCAAAGGTAATGTTATCCTCTCTTCTCTCGCTCTGTTAGATGATAATTTTGTCTACATACCCTCACCTCTCCACATGGTACCTCAGGGATATTAGCTGTGATGAGTGTCCCCAATATCCCTTTTCAGGCTGTCAATGTTACTTGTCATTGTGTCCTGATCCTTGCTTTTCTGTTGCATTATCTCAGTTTTCCATCATTGATAAGCGTCCCCTTTGCAGATCACAGCAGGCGGGGCGGCTCACAAGACTGGGAAGCTGAGGATGGGTGACCGCATTCTCATGGTGAATGGTGTGGACATGAGTGGTGCCACTCACCAGGATGCAGTGATGGCCCTACTCAACCCACCCAATGAGATCACCCTCACTGTCCGCCACGACCCTCAGCCTAAGGGACTCAAGGTCATGCCTCATGTTTTAGTACATATTGAGTGTTTGCTGCTGCATGTGTGTGTGTGTGTGTGTGTGTGTGTGTGTGTGTGTGTGTGTGTGTGTGTGTGTGTGTGTGAGTGTGTGTGTGTGCACGTGAGCTCATTGAATGTATTAGTATGTACAGTGTTAGTGCGGGGCTTTTGTGTGGTGTTAAGTCTTATAAGGAAAGGAGCATAGATTAGCTGTGTGATTTGCTTCTATTTTCACTCATTAGATAATTTCCTTCTCATCTTGAATGAACATACACTGCTTGATAATGCTCAGAAGCAGTATGATAAAAGACCAGTCATGGTAAAAATTTGTTGATTTAAATATGGGGATTAAGAAAAACTGGAAGTAAATGGTAGGAGGCATAGATTTAGTGATAGTATGAATTCCTTTGTGTGTGTGTGTGTGTGTGTGTGTGTGTTACATGCATGCTGAAATGTGAGGAGTTAGTCTTGAAGGTGAAGCACATGTCATGAGATGCCAGGATGACTGTATTTTCATCCATGCTATTGCCTGTTGCTTCTGTTGTCCAGTGACATGCTTGCTATTTCTAGCACTGTTAATACTCATGCAGAGACTATAGCAAATTTACAAGGCTGATTTTTATTTTACACTTTTCTTCAGTTTTAGTTGCACTACACTTGGCATCCAGGAAATACTTGAAAATTGAATAACTACATGACTTGTGCTGGGGAAAATAACCTCATCCCCTCTCTCCCAAAAAGAAAAGACATTTTCTTCATATCTCATGGTGCCAAACAGTATAAAGTGTCTGATAAAATTATGATCAGTGTCCATAGAATTTTAAGTAAATAGATTTACTACCATAGATATCAGATGATTTAGAGAATAGCTGTATCAGTTTTTGATGAAGTGCTGAGGGGAAGTGCTTGATGTGGTGTGGCAGAGTGGTGGAACCTTTAGTGCTGACATTCATTTACTCTTCTGCAATATCTCATTTAGATGACAGTGTTATTTATCTTCTTTCACTGTGTACCATACATTAGATAGAATATTTTGATGTTTTTGGCATAACTCAAAGATGCAGATAGCAGCGAAAAATGAAGACTGCAAGATGTGAACCAGAACAGACAGTGAGTTATTAGTATGTCCAGCAAATAATTAATTATGAGGAGCCTGAATAGTTCCTAAAACAGTGTGTGTGTGTGTGTGTGAAATAGGAAAATGAGAGTTGATAAATAGACATTACAGATGTACACAAATTGAGGTATTCTATCACTTTTATTTGATAATTAATTTATTGCTTTTAACACAAGGATTATACATGGAAATCATTGAACCATTATTTGAACCAGTACATTAAGAAGGGTAGCTTCTTAAATATTCTTTTTATATACCTTTGTCTGTTCACCTGTTAAGGTGTAGCAGATTTTACTGATGATTTTTCACTGATGAGTGATCACTTACTGTCCTCCATGAGCAAGAGATTGGTGATGTTTTTTGTGGAAGATCTTGGGCTCACCTATAGATCAAACTAGATGAGTTACAGGCACTCACTGAGATGGTAAAGCTTGCTGTCACAAATCTGGCACAGGATTGTTAGTGACTACACGCAGGAGGCTAACACTGCCAGTCTTCTACTCTTTTACTCCTGAAATGCCATGCACACATGCAGGACAAAATTTACTAATCTTCTACTCTTATTACGTTAAAAGATCACTCTTTCACTGATGTCCCATAACTCTTCCTTCTGTTATATGAGCAGGGTCTGTAGTATACTTCCAGATCATCTGGTCTGGGACTCAAAAACCCAGTTTCTCTTGGTTGGAGGCAAGTTCTTAATTTTCACACTACCAGGCCTCTAGATAGTGGTACTAATCCTTGGGCTTTGGTGTAATGAATTGAAAGACCTTACCATTTATTTATTTATTTATTTATTTATTTGTATTTTTTTTCTGCAAGTTTACAGCTTAAAAATCTCCATCAGATTACAAAAATTTTCCTTGCTTTTTTAGGTAAAAGTTGACATGATCATTGCATTTGCAGCTGAGAATTTGAAAGTTCTTGTTAACTTGGGAAATTTTTATGAAATGGAATCAAAATAGGTTATCAGAATTGCATTGAATTCTCCAATTTTGCTTTATTTGCTTCTTTAGATCCTTTCTGCGAGTCAAGAGCTTTCTGTCCATGTGAGTAAAAACTTGTTGGGCTGTGCATAAGTTGGCCACAGATGTGAGTAGAGTGTTCCCTGTGCACCACTGAGTTGAGTGTGTCCATGTTGATGTGCTGAGGGATGGTCTGTGTGTTGATGTTTTAAGGAGTAACTTGCTGTCACATGGTTGGGTCTTCTCATGGCATTGTGGCTTAAAACATATTACATGTGAAGGCAAGAATTACAGGAGACAGAAGGTTTAGAATCATGATAGAAGTCAGTCTTACACTAGAGTGATGTTATGTCCAACATATGTTTTGAAGTGTGTTGTTGGTCATAATGTTTGAAATGGAAGGTGATATGAAATGATTTGATCCACCCATCATGACACACATTTCTGATATGTATAATCTGCACCCAAGCATTTGAATTTAACACCAACAGAGGGTTCCAACAAGTACATATGTTTATGTTTAAGGTATATAAACAAATAACAGTTCAGTGAGTAGTTCCAGAAAGTTGGCAATCTTATGTACCTATGCATGTGATGACACCCTTTAGTCCATTGATGTGACGTGTTAACTGTGCTAAAGGTTCAGGTGTTGCACTCTCTGACTACCACCTGGGAATATAGAAAAAAATATATTGTTTAGGATTTCATTCTAGATGCTTTAACCATCAGTACATTTCAAAATCCTGAATGGCACACTGATTACTAAGGTGGTGCCATCTGCTTCCGGGGACACACCACATTAGAATCACTTATCACAACAAAAACTTGATCACTCCAGATGGTGTAATATTTTACCACATTCACTGAACTGTGATTTGTCCAAGAAATAGTTGTGTGATGGGCCTTTTGATATCTGTTAGCTACTACCAAGGAGCCTAAATGCAGACATTCTATGTGCCCTCTTTTTCTTGTCTGTCTCATGTTGTTAGAATGCTGCTGCTACTTCAGTAGCTCTAACTTTTTACATGTAGAATGCTGCTACTCCTTCAGTAGCTCTAACTTTTTACATGTTACTGTAGTAAGTTTGGTATATAGATGTAAATCTTTCTGCATTTCTTTATTTTGAGGAGAGTGATGCTATTATGTTCCCTTTATGAGTTTTCTTTCAGAATAAAGATGCACCATGAGCATATTTTTTCATAAAATGAATGGGTCTATCTTCTTTAAAGATACAACTGAATTTAATGGTGAAGTTTATAGATTAGTATTAGAAAGGAATTGTGCTTTCTCTCTCCACAGCTGGGTTATAACATGAGTGAATCTGGATCAGCAAGCAACCTAAACGTGTGTGTGTGTGTGTGTGTGTGTGTGTGTGTGTGTGTGTGTGTGTGTGTGTGGAGGGGGAGTTTACATAAAGTTGGCAGTGATAAAATATATTTATAGTTGTATTTCACACTTTTTATGAAGAAATGAAGAGGCTGATTATATAGTTATTTGATAACTTTTTATCTATCATTTTCGAAATTCTTTCCCTCAAATTTCCAATTAATGTAGATTTGGTGTCTTCAGTTTTAATTGTTGTTGTACATCAGAAACAAGTGTTATTTGTACATGCATGGTTGTACTTTGTCTTGATATTGTTTAAAGAGGAAAGGTTCAAGAGTACAAGCTGTGGAGATCCTGGACTCTATTGTCACCTCTGCCAATGAACTTGTTTTGTTGATAGAACTTTATTGTATGCATCCATCCATATGTCTGTCTGTATGTCTGGAAAATGCCTCTAAAAGCTGTCAAAGGATTTCAGCTAAATTTTGTGCCAAGAAATGGTTGACTTTAAAGTTTTGGTTTATGATATTTATGCTGATCCAGGATTTTCCCAACTTTCCTTAGATTTCCCCTTCAGGAACTCCTTTCCTTAATGGCTCTGTCCTTCAACAATTCCCTCCTTCAGGTGTTCTGTTAAGTTTCCCTCCCTCACTGGTGCCCTCCTTCAGGGGTTCCCTCCCTTACAAGCTTCTTCTCTTAGAGGCTTCTGTCTTGGGTTTCTCCCTCACAGATTTCTTCCTTTGTAGATTCCCTTCCTCAGGTGTTCCAAGCAAATCTGTTGTGGTTTAAATGGCCAGGTATTGAAGCCATAGTAAACCATCCAAGAGGGAGATAATGGAGCCTAATTGATGTTTGCTGCCCTGCAGGAGGTGGTCATCAAGAAGCAGGTTGGAGAACGGCTTGGCATGAACATCAAGGGTGGTGTACAGGGCTCCCCAGGCAATCCACTTGACAAGTCAGATGAAGGTGTCTTTATCTCCAAAATAAACTCCAATGGGGCAGTTCACCGGGATGGAAGATTAAAGGTGATATAAACTGTTATCCTCTTTAAGTTTTGTCATCCATTTCATGTAAAGTTCATGGTGATAGTAATGTGACATCTAAGATTAAGCATCCCCAACCTTGAAAATGTGCATAAGTTGTGTTTCAAGAAAGTAAATGTGTGTATGTGTATGTGTGTGCCACTTTCCAGGTTGGGTTACGGCTGCTGGAAGTCAATGACTCGTCCTTGTTGGGCATCACTCACGAGGAAGCGGTGGCTGTGATGCGCTCAGCAGGCTCCACAATCCGGCTGGTGGTGTGTGATGGTTATGACTACAGTCTGGTAAGTAATCATTTGCTAAAGTATACAGAACCTTAGCAATGCTTTATTGATATTCACTTCAGATATTGGGGAAAAAAGAAGTGAAATATCAGAACCATGACTCATAAGTGAAAATGAAAGGCCATAATGAAGGTAATGTATGTGTTTGTTGTATGTCTCCAGGTGCAGCAGATGAAGAGTGAAGGTCGTCTGGGTCAGGATTCTCGTAGCACCAGTCACAGTGTTACTTCCCTGGACAAGGAGAGCCGAGAGGCTCCTAATGCACCACAAGTAATTCTCAGGATTGTGACCTTCCTTAATGCTTTTTTCAGTGCTTAATGTGCTTGTTCCATAAACTTGCCTTCAATGAATGAGATCAGGTTAATGCAGTTAAAATAGCAGTGTAGCAACGTTTCTTGAGTTCTGCATCTATATCCTCTCCTTGAATTCTTAAATTATGTTATGGATTGAGTCAAAATTCATTGACCTTTGCATTACCTAGATAGTGGTGGTGGTAGTCATTACTTTTGGACTTCTCTGGGGTAAAAAAATCAAGTGCTTTTAGTAAATTTTACTGATCATCTTCAGTTGTTGAGATTCACTCAAAGTTGTTATTTCCTCCTGGAGAAACCACCACTCACATAAATTTCCTTGTCTTGTGTGAGTAGTCCTCAGTATTCTCAAATTAAGTGTCTTATTCTTTAATCCCTACAGCGTCATTGTAGAGTATGTCATAATTTTGTCCTATCATACAAATGCCGAGTGATTATTTTCATGTTTTTCTGGAAATTGATCTGTTGGATAAATGCTTTGAATGGTATAGATTTTCAATTTAGACAATTTAAGGTTGATCTGATCAAAGAACAAAATCTAGGATTGCAGTGCTGAGTGTTCCTAGATGATTAGACGCTGTATGGGTTATTAGTTGGTAAAATTTGGCTGTGTGCATGCCCTTTGTCCTACTATGTAGATTTGACCTTATTTCTCAGCTAAGAATTTCTGTTCAAGGTTACCAGTTTTTTGAGGTAAAAACCATGATACCTTATCCTTAGAATACTTAGCATTGCCCTTGTGCCTTCCACACTCAGCAGGAGTCTGTCTCCAGCCTGCATGAAGAGGCCTCCACCAAGACAACTCCCCCACCCATCCTCCTGACTCCTTCCCGTAGTCCATCTCCCTCCTCCTGTCCACCTGAATCCACTACCACTGCAAGGAGTGACTTGCCAGAGACTGACGAGGATGAGGGGCGTGACACTTCTCTGCTCTCACACCTCTCCACTGCCTTACCTCATGTCCAACAGGACAAATCAGCACCTGAAATTGTATGCATAGAAAGGCTTAAGACAAAGGAACTAGAAAAATTATTCACTAATATATTCAAAGTTCCAGGATAGATGAATATTGGTTTGGGAATGTAATTATAAAGTATGTTACCATTATGATAAGAGCACCTGTAGAAGCAAGAATGTATTGTGGGATAATAGATAAAAAAATAGATTATATAAACAGTAGACTTGAAGTACTTCATATTCTTGCATGAACATCTTTAGCTAAATGATATATCAGTTTTTTAGCCTTGCTGTTAAAACTTAGAAATATGCTGCTGAGATCTGGGGGCATTGTGAACTGGGACTTGGTTGTGGATAATCCTGCAGGACTTGTATCAAAGCAAATATTTAAAATTGTTATATGTAAAAGTAAGTGTGAATTCATTCACTTTGCTTTTTTGTTATGTGCCACCACACTTGGTTGGAAGGTGGCCAGATGTGTGTTAAAGATGATTGTATCTCCCTGAAGGTGATGGATGTGGTGAGGGTAGCAGAGCAGCTCACCACACGACCCTCCTCCCAGAACTCCATGGGCTCCTCCTCTCCACTGGACCGCAAGGCTGTAGCTGAGACCAAGATGACCACAGTGGTCTTAGGCAAACACACCTTGGCCCCACAAACTAGTACAGTGAGTACTGCTTCTATCCTTGTCAGTACATGACTTTCTAAAGACCAAGGAGAACCATTGTCTGCTTTTTGTAAGTGCATTCATAACTGACCATCACTTGTTTAACTAAGCTGCCTTGACATGGCATAGGATGATGGCTGAGAATTTATTATCCTTTATATTTCTACAAATTCAAGGAAATAGAAAGGAATGTTTATTATGTATTAACAACTAATTTTGTATATATGTTTCTTTGGTCATCATACATTTTATTTCTTCTGTTCCTAGAGCATTAACACACTTAGTTTGTACAATGTTTTCATTGTCTGTTTTTACCTCAGATATATATATATATATATATATATATATATATATATATATATATATATATATATATATATATATATATATATATATATATAATTATTTATTTATTTAAACCCCCATTTTCATAAGTGGCCCTAAAGGTAGTTGCCCTTACTGATAAAAAGAGTGCCTCAGTTATAAGCCAAATTTTAGTAGAAAGTTTATCATTCTTAAAAACAAGACATAAGGGCAACTACTGGTGAGAACAGGAAAGATGCATGAATTTACCTGATGTGTTAGGTGGCATTGGCTAACCCTGCAATGTATTGGACCCTGGAGCTGTGTATTGCCTTTGTGATCTTGACACAGTGCTGGGCTCTTACCCTCCATTCTCTCTCTCTCTCTCCCTCCCTCCCTCTCTCCCTCATCCTTAGGTTTTTCCTCTGTGTCCTTTGCCCGTGTCTTCTTAGCTTCTGTGTTATGACCTGAGAAACCCACTCTGCTACTGAAAGCGTGTTGTGATTATAATGTGATTTGACAGACCATCAGGTAGCAGTGATTGGTTATTTACATTGCCTAACTTGACTGAAATGTGTTGTTTGTACAATTTTTTTTGTTCTACATTTTATTTATTGTAATGGTTTACTTTTATGTTAATTTATTCACCTTTCATTCAACCTTAATGAAGCATTTTAAATCTACCCTGAGCATCCCATGTGAAACTTTGCCTGCATTTTTGTCACCACAGAGACAGATGTGTGTGTAAACTCTGGGACAAGTGTGTTTTGAGGAGCTTGTGTTTTGGACAAGAAGCTTTACACATTATATAGAAATATAAACACTTTTAGGTAACTTTGGAAGAACTCATAGCATCCACTAACATGAGTAGGTGACTGCATAGCATATTAAGAACTTCTTTGTAAAAATTTGTATGTTTTATATGAATATAATGAGATTTGAACTGTGAACAGAGAGAGAACAAGTTATAAAAAGTAAAAAAAAAGTAAGAAATTGCTGAAAGAAAAATATAATTGAAATTTCTTTTATATATATATATATATATATATATATATATATATATATATATATATATATATATATATATATATATATATATATATATATATATATATATATATATATATATATATATATATATATATATATATATATATATATATATATATATATATATATATATATATATATATATATATATATATATATATATATATATATATATATATATATATATATATATATATATATATATATATATATATATATATATATATATATATATATATATATATATATATATATATATATATATATGTGTGTGTGTGTGTGTGTGTGTGTGTGTGTGTGTGTTTTTTTTGTTTTCCTGATTAGAAGTTTGAGTGTCTGGCATTTAAAGATGCAGTTATTGTTTTGTTTGTACTGAACTTCTGGACATTGTCCGTCAAGGCAATGCATTATGGGTCACATGCTAACATGTAATGCCTTAAACAAGCAACAGACATTGACTGTAAGCTTTGCATTAGGAAGACTTGTCTCTACCTGAAAAAATATTTCTACAACACTGTATCAGTCACTGAATATCCACCATGTTTCTTATTCTTAGCATGTGATTTTTTTTTTTTTTTTTTTTTTTTTTTTTTTTTTTTTTTTTTGTACTGCTTGGAAATCCTATTTTTTCAAAATAATCAGGAAGTGAAAATGAATGACATGACAATTAAGTAATGCAAATTTGATTATGTTTTGGTTTGTCTATTTACTTCTGTTTAACAGACTGACTTCCCTCCACAAAGGAGGATAGCCATGACAAAGCCTCATCATGCACACTTTATCATTCACATTCACAGCCATAAGCACCCCTTCACATCCTAGCCTCCTGGCCTTTAGTTGGGAAAGGAACTCTTCTCACTGAAAACACTATTAAAGGCTCAGCTATACAATATATCCATCTCTCTCCACACATGCATACCAACTATACTTTTAGTTATTTAATTTTCAGTTCTAGCTTTCAGTACTCTTAACAATAAAATTCTTACATTTTTTCCAAAACTACAAATCAATATTGTTTCAGAAAGCTTTTCATTTCACTTCGTCCCTCTCACTACCCAGAGTTCTCGTCCAAAATTTACTTTCACATGATGGTACAAAAGTTCAACAGAACAAGTGTCCCAGTTGTTCATGACTTCAGATGTTCTGGTTTATTTCTTGTTATAGACACATTGGACTTGTTCACTGCTCTGGAAAACATAAAAATGTGGTTCCCAAAATAGTGCATCCCTTGTTCTGAGAAGTATACCCTGGAAACTTAAATCCGATGTTGAACCATTCACCAAGTGCCTTGGTGACAGGTTTACTTGTGTGCATGAAGGCCTGTGTGTGTATGCATCCTTTCATCAGTTTGAATAAAAAGGTTCAATCAGTTGACCATCTTGCACCAAGGACTTACCCCCGCCAGCAGCCAGGGTGGTAATGGTGGTCTGAGAAGGCACAACACCTGAATGGAAAGCGTGTGATGTATTACAAACCTGCACGTACCATGATATGCACTCTGCATGAACTAATAGAAGTGAGTCATATAGTGCATGGCATGCCCTATACCAAGAAGGTGTGGAATGTTGAATTGTTATATAATTTTACTTTATTTTATGTATATTTGTTTTATGTGTGATATCTTAAGAATATTTTGTTAAATTATAAGCTTTAAAATTTATTCTTTGTGGTAATGCACTTAAGCTGAGGGCAGTGTAAGCCATGAATCCAAGCTACTTATGAATTGTAAATAATTAGAGATCCCTGTGGGTGAATTATTATGACTTGCCAGTCAGTTAAGTTGGTTAACTAAAGTTCTCAGATCAAAGTGAAATATGACATATAATTTGTGAGTTATAGCCATGGACTTGACAAGGCAATTTTTAACTTGTTTGCAGAATTTTGTTGAACCATCAAGATTACAATGACAGGAGCACATTGGTCCTTAACTGCCCACTTTCACCTCACCACAACAACCATCTCCACCACATATGTCTTGGTTGTCTGCTCAGCTTTCCCTCCCCACCCCTCCTTCCTAACCCTAAAAAATGTCAGCCAGTCTGGAAATGGCCAAGCCGGACATCAAATAGAAGCTCAGGACTTGATAATTGAGATTGGGTGAAAACATTGGAACATGTCCATAGCAACCTGTGTCTACTGCATTGCCAAGTTTGTATTCTTATGGTTGAAGGGAATGGTAGTGATCAGTCTGTATTTTTCATGAAACGTGTAACATGTTAAGCAAATCTGACCCTTTGGCTTTTACGAAAGGAGTGTTCCGTTTACATCTGAAATGAAGTAGGATATATTTACTGCCATAGAGTTTGTTCATTTCCAAACATAATTGACAAAAAAGCTCACAAAGCTTACCACACTGGTGCTTATTCTTGCATTGTCTACAACTAAGATATGTTTATTTTGAAATGGATGAGTAAAAGAACAGAGATGGACAGAGCATGAACACTGTAATGGTTTGGGTTATCATCAAAATTAGTTTGTTTTCAATTTCTGTTTCTTTTCTTGATGCTTTTGTTGTTTACGTTTCCTGTATCTGCAGCACATATCTTTTCTTCCTTTGTGTCTGTGTATGTGTGTGAATCATGGCATAGAGCCTCAAGAATGCAGTTTAGGTGTCACTGCTGTGATCTCAGTGCTGGGTGTTGCTGTGGTTCTATGCCACTGACAGTGGTGCTGTGGATCTGTGCCACTAGTAGCATCTGTAGTTAGAGTCTGGGATTTGCCTGGCTCGCCTTGGCCAAGTGTGACACAGGTGAGGATAAAGGCCTTGAGTGGGGTTTAAACTCATAATTGTTTGCATTGGTTTGCCAATTATTTACATTTTATTCCATACACAGACTAGATATTTGGCTGTTTTTGTTGTGCACTTATGATTAAAGATACAGTGGTGATGATGCTTCCATCATAATGGTATTTTATTAGACTAAGTGACTGATGCATCTTGAATAAGTTGAGAGATTTCTAGGACCTAATCTTTCTTTAATTTTGCATTTTGCTTTAAACAATGATTTTAAAGTGTAGCTTGAATTTAACTAATTTCATTTGTCACCTAAGGAAAGGCAAGCAATATTGCAATTGTCTTAATTTTTTTTGTAATTTGAAAGTTACATTAAGCTGAGGTGTTTGGTCATGGTTCCCCGCAGGTCAGTCATACAGGTGTACAATACTTAGTTTTACAAAAAAAAAAAAAAAAAAGGGATTATTGTTGAATAACCTTGAAGCCATGCATTTAAGTATACCAGGGTCCCTGCATTCATTAACCCAGCATCTGTTAATTAACTTCAACTGTATGCAAATAGTTAAAATGTGTCCATATTTTTGGCAGCATATGAAGAAATAAAATTTTTCATGTCAAAATTTCATACATTTGTTGACAGCCACCAAACACCTTGACCACCAAAGAAACCATTTGCCCTTGCTCTCCAAAATGCCACCCAAGTTTCCCACAGTATGTGTCAGGAAGACTGTTAAAAGACATGAGTAGGAAAGGATATCACTGCCTTGAGAAGAGAAAGTTAAAATGTTTGATGGATTGGCTGTGCTGAAGAATGCAAATGGTGTTGGCTAAGAATTTAACCATAACCTGTTAATGGTTAAGTCAAGTATGCATTCTTTTGAGATTATAGAAAGAAAATCAGATGAGAGTAAAAATTGATGAATAGTTTGTATGAAATTTTTAAAAATTGAGAGCATTTCACTAGGTCTGTGAATTAGCAAGTCTGCTGCAAACATTTTCAAACAACAATAAATATGAAATCTAATGATGTTGACGAAATTATTGAATATGACTTTCATCCTGCATTCCCTGCTACCTGACACAACACTCTAGTAGAGGAACGATAAACATCATCTCATCTTCATTACATACTTTTTTCATCAATAATATTGCCACTTTTAGCATTTCATAAATAAGAAGAAGCAGGAAGGAAAACAATTTGCTGTATGACCTTTTGGACCAATGATGAGTCTGTGTAGTGCAGGTATCATTCTTACCACAATGTGTAGCCTTCATAATATATATATATATATATATATATATATATATATATATATATATATATATATATACACATATACAGTGGAACCATGGTTCTTGAACTTAATTTGTTTCTGAATGCCGTTCAAAATCCGAAATGTTCAGAAACTGAAACTATTTTCCCCATGGGAATCAATGTAAAATGGATTAATTAATTCCCTGTCTTAGTGGCTTATTACAGACACTCCCACAGCCAAGATGGCAGCTCTACAGCATCAGCTTAGAAATTATTTATCCAGAAAGGATGTATTGAATGAACTTAGTGACATTGTGGGTCATCAAGAGAGACATAGGTGGCTTGGGATTATTCCTGAGTGCCAAAAACTGTTTACATCGAGGCTCTTTAACAGGATCACATTTAACTTATTTCAAAGATCGAATTCCTGTCTTACCCATTGTCTCTCTCCTCCAAATACATAAAGATTAAGGAAATATTTATAAAAACTATAAATTAGTAATAAACTGCAGCTTTTACCTTGTCTTTCAGCATTTGAAATCAAGTAACTTTGTTCAAGAATCAAATTATTGTACAGCAACTGAAGCAATTAAGAGTTTATAATTTTGTTCAAAAACAGATTTCTTCATAAAGAGTGGTGTTTGGTAATCGAGGTTCCACTATATATATATATATATATATATATATATATATATATATATATATATATATATATATATATATATATATATATATATATATATATATATATATAGACACACACACACACACACACACACACACACACACACACACACACACACACACACACACACACACACACACACACACACACACACACACCTCCCTTCCCATACACTACAACTAAGTAAATAGAACTACCAGGAAGGTAAATACACAAATATGAATGTATATTTGATATGTTGCTATATGCATTTTTCTACTCTGTGGATGGTCACAAGCCAAGGGTGGTGAGTGCAAGGGCTCTCTCTAGTGTGCGGCCAAGGGCATGATATCATCACCATTCAGAATAGAGTAAAACTGCTAATAAGAAATATTGCCTAATGCATAGTCATCTCAATTCTTTATTTTCTGGTTTCTGTTACCAGTTGACCTCCAGCTAGAATTATGAACCACACAACACAAACTCCATGACCATAAATCAAATGAAGAGATTTTTTCTGAGTAAAACTGAATTGTTAGGACAGTATCAACCTGGAATGTGCAAGAAGAGGTGACTGTTATTTAGTGTATGAAGATTTTGGTTAGCAGTATCATGGATTAGCTTGATCAGCTTGGACCTTTTTTTTTTACTCAACACAGTACTTTCAACTTGAGTGAATATCTTTTCCATATCCTAAATGAAACTTCCTATGAGGATTTTAGAAGGAAAAATCAATATTCATCCAGAAATAAAAGCTATGTTCAGTATTTTAAAGACGTATCACTCTTTTTTTGCCAGATAGGATTGATGATCAGGCTTGGTTCAAAAGGCATTCCAGCACTCTGTGCTATAATGTTCAATATTCCCATGAAGCAATTCAGTGATGCTGCCCTTACTGTTGTCCTTTTGTTGGCTGATGGCTGTAATGCAGCTCACTCTTAACAAATATCAGCTCTTGCTTGACATTTGTAGGAATTTATTTGAGCTCATGCCTTACTTTTTTTACTCAAAGATTAAAAGGTTATGTGCACTTATTACTTTACATCTTTATAAAATCTATTTGGAATATACATTAAATGATAGTCTGCTTCTGAGATTTTAAAGCTGGATATGCAAAGCAAGAATTGTCCATCATACTTATTTTTTTTATATGAAATTGACATGACATGCAGTTGGTGCTCTGTCCTGGGTGTAGTAATGTGGTGTGGTGTGGTGGGGTGTTGGCAGGTTGTGGTGGGACTGGCTTTTCCCAGTGGCCATGAAGGAGTGTAGTGGGTCACAGGCACGTTTCACTGGCCTCCAGGGAATTGCTTGTGCATCATTTTGGCAACAGTGAATATGTGATTCAAGGATGTTTTTACAAATTTTACCATTTTTTCCCCTTCATTGTTATTTATTATTTGTTATTGTTTTTACTTTTTCTTTGTCATATATTAGAATAATATAATAGTGTCTTATGTATGTGTAGTAATGGGTAATGAGTAGCTAATTATTGGTGTCCACCTCATCACTTAATTTCAATGGTGACATAAGTAACAGACCACATCTGTTGAGACCAGAAAAAGAAGCATCTCACCAATCACAGTTTCAGCGTTGTCATGCACATGTTAAATTTGACCATAGCAAAAAGGGGAAATTTCTAACTATAAAAATCTGATTAATTGTCTTTTTGTATTACCACACAGATTTTTTCTTGTAGTTTATATTAAGCATAATTCCTTTGAGTACTCAGATCAGTGATAAATTCCTGAATAGTTCTGTGGTGATGGTACACACCTATGATCATCTTGATAGATAAAATTTGTTCCTGTTTCAAATGATAGCATTATAACTTAACTTCAATGCACACTGAATGCTGTCATGTAAACATTTTCTTCAACATGCAATATACTTGACTTGCTAAAGGTTCAGATTTGCTGTGTGTGTGTGTGTGTGTGTGTGTGTGTGTGCGTGTGTGTGTGCGTGTGTGTGCGTGCGTACACGCGTGCGTGCATGCGTATATGCGTGTTCATGTTTGTATTTCTTTGTCTGTCAGTTTGTCTGTCTATGTGTCTGTGTGTACTTATTCAGTATTCACAAGAGGTCTGGTATTTATTTATTTTTAGTCTAAAGCTACTTATGGACCAATTACCAAACCTCATTTCCATATATATATATATATATATATATATATATATATATATATATATATATATATATATATATATATATATATATATTCTTTAGTTTATTGTATATTTTAGAAAGTTTTGTATTATAATTGAGGTTTAAGGTTCTGTTAGTGTTATGTGGTCTGATCTAAATGGTATGTTACACCACATCTTTGTATTTTTATCTTAGAAACTTTTGTTCTACCAAAATACACTTTCCATGAGAGAGAGAGAGAGAGAGAGAGAGAGAGAGAGAGGTGATTATTGCTTTCTCATGCATGTGTCTTGTCTTGAAGAGGACATGAGTGGCTGAAGAGTTAATCTGTACGCTGTTATTTGGAGCACAAAATTATAGGTAGGCTGATCATGTGTCTCTATGAGTTATGGATGCATTTCTTAAACCAGTCCTCTAATTGTTGATGTGGTAATCATTCATGTATGTAGCAAGGTAACACTCCTCATTAGTTTTGATGCATTCTTTTCTTGTATAAAAAGTTGTAGTGTAGGATTCATTAACTAAGATTTTTCAGTAAGATTTGTTCTTAACATGTAGTATAGCCAACCTGATTTTCACATTGTTGACGTGGATGGTTCAGCACTTCGGTGTTCACTCACCTCAGTTGGTCAGTGTTCGCTCACATCTAGTCAGACGTTACTTCCCAGGATGTCATATTTTGAATTCCTTGTATGTGATGACACTTGTGTGGTTAGCCAAGGCTTTTTTTTTTTTTTTTTTTTTTTCTCCATAATTTCTTTGTTGTAGGTTTTGGAACTTTTTATTTTATTTATTTATTTTTTTTATTGTTTTCTGGTATCTTGTCATAGGCTATTGGGATGGGCAGATGGCAAACTTGTAGGTGAGCCCTTGAAGCTTTATCTTCATGCTGTCCACTGCTGCACTTTGAAAAAGCAGGCATCATTCAGAACAGTGAGGTCAATTTCAGCAGCCTTGTGAGTAATGAAGGGGAAGTGCTGGGGACTCACACTACCAGCACATTAATTCATGTACACTCAAAAGCAATAGCTGCTTCTCTTGTAGTAGTCTGAACTTCAGTGTATTGCTAGTGGGTGGTGAGACACAGCTAATCCTTGCCACCTTTGCCCTATCAAGGGTCAGGTGGACAGGGTACTGGGCTTATCTTCTCTTATCACCTGTGCAATGATGCACTTGTTGTTTCAGCTACTGGAGGACTCTTTAGCTGTTGTTTCTCACTGTTCTTCCACACTATGCACTTACCTACCATCTTCCTCTGACTAGGTACACACACAAAAAATGGTATCATTATTGTTAGTTATTATTTTTATCGGTTGAATCCAGTTGTTGAATTTAGAAATTTTAATGACTGCATTATATATACAATATACTGTCAACCCTTGGCCGTTAAGATACTCAGGTTCCTGAGTCCACTGTGCATAGTAAATTTTTGTGCTCAGCAAAGTCACTTTACTGCCATCTCATTTAAGTAAGTGTGACATGTCGATAAGTATCACATTTGTTACAAGAAATCCATCATGAACTAAAAATGTTATAAAACCATGTCACCATTAGTCAAGATTTAGTAAAAATAGTTCTTTGAAATGTGGGTTTGTGTCATATTGAGAAATTTTTTGGATATTTTACTTATTCCTGTAAACAGATTTCATGATTGATGAATTCATAATTGGCCAGGGTCAGCAGTGTGTGTGTGTGTGTGTGTGTGTGTGTGTGTGTGTGTGTGTGTGTGTGTGTGTGTGTGTTTCTGTTTGTATATGTATATGTGTGGCTTATATATTAACTGACTTAAACAATGCAACTTTTAAGAGCATAAAAAAGAAAGTGCCTATAATACAAAATAAGGGCACTGTATTGTGTAAGGGTGTGTGTGTGTGTTGTGTGTGTGTGTGCATGTAAGAGAGAGAGAGAGAGAGCGAGCGAGCAAGCATGCAAGCACATTAAGGCCCTGCCTTGTGCAATGATGAACTGTAGGGTTTGGAAGGCAGTTGATCTTGCATTGGGGTCTGTTGGTGTGGAAAGGTTCAGCTGGGTGTCAAGATTTCTTCCCTCTCTTAATTCTTTTTCCAGAAAATTCTCTCTCTCTCTCTCTCTCTCTCTCTCTCTCTCTCTCTCTCTCTCTCTCTCTCTCTCTCTCTCTCTCTCTCTCTCTCTCTCTCTCTCTCTCTCTCTCTCTCTCTCTCTCTCTCTCTCTCTCTCTCTCTCTCTCTCTCCCTCCCTCCACTTTGTTGCCTTCTGGCCCAGTGTGCTGCCATGCCACCCCTAAGGTGGTGGTGGTGGCGGTGGTGGTGGTGGTAGTGGTGGTGGTGGTGGTGGCGGTGGTGGCGGCGGCGGCGGCAGCGGTGGCGGTGGCGGCAGTGGTGGTGGCAGCCGAGAGGCTGATGTGCTGTAGCCCCTGAGACAAAGGTGCAAGGGATTGGTGTAGGAAAAACTGGGAATTATTTTTACATTTCTATTTATTACTGTAACAGTGTACCATAATTTCATTCATGTTTTTCAACTTTATTGAAAAGGAAATTCTTGAAATTAATTGACTTTCTGCATTGCCATGTAGATATCCAGCCTTAATGACTTGTTGCCATAGTGTAAGTTGCCTCTGGACAGACTCCCCAAGCACCCAGTGTGGGGTTCTTCCCTCGCCCTGTAATATAGCAACAAGTGTTAATACCTTGAGATAAATCCTATTGACCTAATGTACTATACAGTTTTATGTGAAAATGACAGTTGATATAGTCACGTAACTTGAGCTGAATATATCATGAAATTATTTACTAGTTGTTGTGATACATACATGTAATATATATATATATATATATATATATATATATATATATATATATATATATATATATATATATATATATATATATATATATAAAACGCACACATAAATAGTATTTATATTTATAGTTGACCTTTGCGTAACTGCAGTTAAGTTCCTGAGCCCATCATGTAGATTTTATTCTCAGCATTCTAATTCTTATAAATATTGTAAATTCAAGATGTTTTTCTATGAGATTTTGATCAGATGAAGGTGATTGATGCAACTTTAGATTATGTGCTCAATAAGAGCAATACTGACTATTTCCTAAGGAATGCAACTAACATAGTGATAACCCTTTGTCCTTGGAGGATATCTCAACTCAAACCATTGTCACGCAGCATCAGATGGAAGTGAACTGTTCAAGTGTTGTGCTCTGTTAGTCAGGACATTTTGATACTTAACATTTCATGTTATGACCAAGATGTGCATTTTGTGCTAATGTAAGGATGTTTTAGACTAACAATGAGATTATCAGAATGTGACTAGTGTAAGTCAGGATCAGGGGATCTGGCAACCTATTCCCTAGTTTCCAATCAAAATATCTCTAATAAGCATGATGGGCTCACTGACCCAACTGATGTCAGGAGAGGGTTTACTATATGTATATTGATATCTATATATGTATGTTTGTATGTATGTATGTATATAATGTATCCTGTGTGTGTGTGTGTGTGTGTGTGTGTGTGTGTGTGTGTGTGTGTGTGTGTGTGTGTGTGTGTGTGTGTGTGTGTGTGTGTGTGTGTGTGTAATTATATATATATATATTTTATATGTATGCAAATACACACCTATATATACACATAACGAATGTAAATGACTGTATATTTGCTACACTGATCTTTGAAAACTGTACTAAAGATAATGTGCTTTGTAATATGTAAATGGTCTTAATATATATAAGCATATTTTCCATATGAAACCAAGTGTTTCATACTGCTTTGGTGTTACACTGATTAATTCCATAATTTTCACTCGGTCTCACTTTCATATGATATGTTATTAAACACATTTCTTTTGCATTCAAGGTATATTGTATTTGATGGATTCAGATTATTTGTGTTGTATGCTTCACTTTCTTTTATATTTGCTCATCTCTTGTCACCATCAAAGTTAGTGTGACACTTCAGCATGTATGGCTATTTTCTTGCCCTGGTATGAGAGCAAGACAGTTTGACACAAGTGCCTTGAGTTCACTGCTACCAGACATTTTGTTCAGGATATGATTGTCACAATCACTGTCCAGATGCCTGCACTGCCCACTGGTCCTTGTGGGAACACACACATGTATGGCAGGTTACCTTGCGGTGAAAGTGTTTAGGTGAATGATCAGCAGTGCAGTAATTGATTAGTATTCTTGGAACTCCTTAGTATGCCACCTTTAGGTTCAGATAAATGCACTACATATTTGAAAAACCATACATGTTGTTGAGTAGTGATGTATTTCTTATTGAAAATAGTATGAAATATTTAGCTCCCATGTTACATAAAAAGTTAATTAAGGAGTTCATAGCTTACTAATCTCATGCTGTGATTATGATAATAGCACATTGCTGCTGTCCTTGATTAGACCTACAATTACTGTGTGTGGCATCAATGCAGGAAGTTGGGTGCTTATTGAAGGAACTGTGGATATATTCATCAAATAATTTGTTTCAGAATACAAGCTAGAATATTAAATGCAATACTAGTTATGGTGGCTGTGCTGTGCGTGTATGTATGTGTGAGTTTGTGTGCCCACATCTCCCTAGTGATGGTGGCCACTCACAGTGTCACTTAACAGCAATTGTTAGCCACATAGCATAACTTGTGCAGAAATTTGCATGTTACAAATGTGCTTGCCACTGCATATTAAAGGAGATGTTACTGGAGTATTGTCAATTCATATAATGACCATGAAGATCAGCAGACTGTCTTTTAGATGAAATTATGGGTTGCATTAACATTTGGTCCAAACAAATGCATCTTTCCTGGAGTTTTAGTGCTCTCTTGCTGTTGGGGCAAGTGACACCTGTATGAGAAATGCCCTGACACTCATCTGTCAGTAAATGGTAATTGTGCAAGGAGGATTCTATTCCTGGCATCAATACCTATACCTAGTAGCTGTGTGTTTGCATGTCTTTATGTGTGTTCCAGTTATATAGACTTGTATGAGAGAAGCTGCTTCTTATGTCATTCAGATATCTTTTCTGTTTCAGTGTCATAGAAATAATAGGAAATATATCAGAAGGTTAGATATATTGTGTAAGGTGTACCACTGGAAATTGAACCTCCTAACACAGACACTGGCAGTGAATGCAAACTAAAAACGCTGCCAATTAGGCCAAGATGATCATCAGGTCTTCAGTGGCATTTTGTTGGTTTTGACTGTTCTGTCTTTCATGTCTCCTAAGTGTAACTATTCTTCTAGATATTTTCACTATTTCTTGATTACTTTTCCCCATAATACCACAAGCTATACTGGTCACCAACTTGGGTCTGTATTTTTGTAGTTCTTTTTTAGTGTGTGTGTGTGTGTGTGTGTGTGTGTGTGTGTGTGTGTGTGTGTGTCACACTAACCCACTAACCTTCATGTAGCCCATCGCCTCGGGCCGATACAGTGCTGGTGGTGGTCAGCTGAGTAACAGTGCCTCCCCTGTACCCCCTTCCTCCTCCCCCCTTCCTGTTAGCCTCCCTAATGTCCTCACATGTGGAGGTGTGATGGAGGACTTGATTGACTCTGAGATAGCAGTGGGGCACAAGCCTGCAGATGTAGAGGTCAGGGGGGTCAAGGTATGTGGCAGGGATGGAGCCAGTTATGTATCAGTAACTTCAGTGTGGAAATAAGCCTATTAGTATTCACTAATTATTAAAATGTATTTTCAAGCTGCTATTTTTAACATCCTTGTTTATTCATGCTTAACGTTTCCTCCTCACTGCTGTCTAGAATGAGTAAAACAAGTATGTTCACCTAACTGCTTGAGGTGTAGCTTTTTTTTTTTTTTTTTTTTTTTTTTTTTTTTTTTTTTTTTTTTTTTTTTTTTTTTTTTTTTTTTTGCTAACTAGGCTATAAATGTGGTGTGTAATGTATCTGAGGTGAAGGCCTGTGGTATTCTGACAGACTGAGGAGAGCCCCACCCAGAGCCCCGGCAAAATGACACTTAAGGATCGCATGAAGTTCTTTGAGGATGAGATGAAGAGGGACAAGGCTGGACCACCTAAGGGTAAGTGAATCACATGTCTGTCGTAATGTACTGTTTGTTAACTATGATGTTACCTATTTGCTGCTTTTGTCGACTTTTCTTTGATAATTTTGCATGGTGTGCCTGCAGTGTTGCTGCTTTTGTGTAAGGCTGCAACAATCATGGTGAGCCCATTCATGAACTGCACTTCTATAATACTTGATTGAAAGATACCATTTGTACACAGTCCATTAGGATCACTTACCATTAGGATCCACTCCATTAGTGATGAAAACCTTGAAGCAAAGTCTAGTAACTAGCTATAACTTGCATATAAATTGTTATTGATTTGTTCATGTGACTAGTAGCTATAAATTTACTTTTATTTGTTGCACTAATTCACTTAGCTTTACTTCATATGACTGAGGCAATTTTGTAAATGAAAATTCTCCTAATCCATATAATTCCCAAAATATTTTGTGTAGTGATGGCCATTGTCTTTTCACATTGCCTGTGTGGCTCTCCTCTTCACATATCTTTTGTTTACTAACGTATCCATCTTATTACCATCATCTTCAGACATTGTCTTTCCCCACTACTTAGATTTTACTCATTTACTCTTACAAACCATTGCTTTCCTAACATAGGCCTTACATAGTTGTCCCTTTGATCTTAGAGGGAACCCTTAAAGTGTCCATAAAAACAACAGTTCCCAGAATTTCCTCAACCACTTCTGTTTCTTGCCATCACACTAACACTGGCACTGCCCATGGCTTAAATCACATATCGATAGAATATTCCCCCAGCACACTGAAAGGACTCACTCTAGGCCAACCCGTTATCCTCTCTCTCTCTCTCTCTCTCTCTCTCTCTCTCTCTCTCTCTCTCTCTCTCTCTCTCTCTCTCTCTCTCTCTCTCTCTCTCTCTCTCTCTCTCTCTCTCTCTCTCTCTCTCTCTCTCTCTCTCTCTCTCTCTCTCTCTCTCTCCTCCACTCCCTTGTGTTCTTTCTTGTTATCCCAATACATCCCTTGTACTCATCATAAAATGGAATTTAGATGTACACCTTTCCTACATCCTGTGCATGACCAAGCACTTTTACATAGATGTTATGGTGCTGCCATCTTGACATTACATACCTAACAGACCTCTTGCCCCTTATTTGTGGTAAATCTCACTGGCTAAAGGTGAGGGTTCCACCCCACCCACTGTTCCCTTCAGTTGTAACTACTATACAGTGGAACCTTGGTTCTTGAACTTAATTAGTTCCTGAATGCTATTCGAAATCCAAAATGTTCGAAAACTGAAACTATTTTTCCCATAGAAATCAATGTAAAATGGATTAATCCATTCCTGGACACCCATCCACCCTGTCTTAGCAGCTTATGACAGATGCTTCCACTACCAAGATGGCCACTCTACAACATCTGCTTAGAAATTACTTATCTAGAAAGGATGTATTGAATGAACTTAGTAATGCAGAACTCATCAGGAGATATTGTTTTGACTGTGCAGGTATTCTGTTTCTTATCAATCTAGTGAGGGAAACCTCACAGAGAGAAGCAACCCACTTACTGCCAAAATGAAGGTAATCATAACATTTAGACATCTTGCTGCCGGGAAAATGCAGTTGTGCAATAATGATGACGTTGTGGTTGTGGGTTCATCAAGAGAGCCACAGATGGCTAGGGAGTTGTGATTACTCCTGAGCTAGCCAAGACACTGTTTGTTTACATCAAGGCTCTTCAATGGGATCACATTTATCCTATTTCAAAGATAAAATACTGTCTTACCCCCTGTCTTTCTTCTAAATATATAAAAATGAAGGATATTTTTATAGAAACTATAAATTAATAATAAACAACAGCTTTTGCTTTGTTTTTCAATATCTGAAATCAAGTAACTCTGTTCAAGAACTGAATTATGGTATGGCAACCAAAGCAATTATAAGCTCAGAATTTTGTTTGAAAACCGATTTGTTCATAAAGGGTGGCGTTTAGTAACCGAGGTTCCACTGTACTGTCAGAGGCATCAGAGGATTGATAATTGTAGATGTTAATTACCTGATCAAAGAAGTGTTTGGTTTTTGCTTGATGAGAACTTTTTGCCAGTTATATGTCTGATTGATTAACTGGAAAGTACTTTTTTTTATTAACATTATCAAATCCTTTGAAAACATTTTAGCAATTCTATTACATTAAGAGTTGAGAGATAGGAGTTGAGAGAAAGTAGGTTGGAATTAAAAGTTCCTAAATTTGTATGATGTTCAAGTTCTATTTTGACCAGACGAAGCCTCAGGAGCTCAACACCCAGCAGAGTCACAGGCTGGGGACTGGCTGTGCAATCTCTAGGTCCTCTCTGTTCTATTGTCTTACCAGTCATTTCCTTTAATTTTATAGTGACATAGCACCTGTCCATGTAGATCTTGGTGTTGTGAGAATTGTTTCTGGTATCGACTGAGTATTAACACCTTGTGCTTATAGTTCAGTGTGAGGTTTGGCATTTGATGTGACAAATTAGTATTGCATGTTGTATATTGTTGATCCTGCATGGTGTTGCTTCTTGCAGAAAACAAGAAGTTCTCTTTCCTGAGCCAGGATGAAGTTTCCAAGATGAAAGAGGATGAAGGTTGGTGCTGTGGACCAGTGAATGTACTTTGTGATATTATTAGTGGTATATTGACACCATTTAATTTTTTCACTTTTCATTTTTTTATTTTGGAATTAAACTGCATTACTTAACATTCTTTTATAGATTCAAGTAGTTTTAGCCATCTTACTTTTGCCTGACATGCTGTGACCAGTTCCATAGTAAATATTCCTTGTAATGTCAAACAGTAAATGTTCCTCATAGAGCTGAGCATTCTGTGGCATGAGCAATGATGACATTACACTAAGCTGGTCATGTCTTGACAGACCGCCGGGTGGCCAACATGACAGTGGAGCAGCTTGCAGACCTCTCCCGCCTGGAAGATGTGGAGGAGATGGCAGATGACCTAGCACTGCAGCTGGGAGTGGATAGTGACCGTCACCACTACAAGTACAATGACCGGGACATTTTGGAGGGGCTCAGGGAGACCTCAGAGACAGATTCTTCATACAGGTAAAATTGCATGGTGAACTGTAAGAAAGAAATCTCATAAGTGTTGTACTTCACTTGGTTAACTTATTTTAGCTCCTGTCCCTTTGAACTTTCTGAAAGCTGAGAGATGTAGTCAGGAGTCTTCATTCATTTTGAGTCTTTCCTCCCTCTTCCCCTCATATGTTGTGTCATTTTCCAGGATCTATCCCTTCTCACCCACAATATCTACCTTCTCACTGTATGATTATCATCATCACATTTATGCCTTCTTTGAAGACATCAGACTTTTTTTAACTTGCTTTCTTTTGCTACCTCCATCACTCCTTGATTATATAATTTCATAAGAACTACTTAATTTGCATAGTAAATAACAGTGCACCTCTTTATAGATCCAGCAGTGAAGTGAGTGGTGTGCGAACAGCAAAGGCTGAGAGAAGAGTGAAAGGTACAGAGGGAGAGGAGGAGCATCTCTCCCCAGCTGAGAAGAGGCGACTGGAGGCAGAAAAGAGGGCAGCTTGGAGGCAAGCCAGACTCAGGAGTCTTGAGAATGTAAGTACATAGTTGTTATTTTATAGTGGTCAGTAATACTTGATATTGTCACACGAAAGCAGTTCATAGTATGCATGTATGGATATGAATTAGAATAATGTACATGTTTCAAAGGAAAGTCCTTTTGGCAAGCACAAATGCTCATCAATTATTACAATTTGGGTACTGAAAGGCATTATAAACTATAGCATAAGGTTTATTTAAAGAAAAATTATGACCCTGATGTAGCAAAATCTTGATAAATTTCTCACTCACCAGGATGCAGTACAAGCTCAGTATGTTATAGAGAAATGCAGCGAGCTCTCAGAGTCAGCAAATGGTAAGGAAAATTACTAATTCTTTATTTATACTTCAGAAATAATCTTCTTGTTCCTTCTTAAAGTGTGAGAAAATTTCTGTGAAATTGTAGGTGTCCTTTCATAAACACTTGCATTTTAGTACATACAAGTGTGCTTCATTATAGTATACAGAGGTTATGTATAGGCAGTGTGTACCAAGTTATGTAGAGATAACATCTCTAGAGGTAACTGTTTCATAGGATCAATTCTTTTGCTAAGAATATAATATTTAACTGTGGGGTCAGTCCAGTAACTGAGTGTTTTCCTTCAAATCACATGAAGCTGTGTACATTCATTAACTTTTCATTCTCTGTGTATCGTTTATGAATTTGTACTTGTGTCAGTATGTGTCTTTAGTGTTACAGGGATCGCTTTCTACTGCCTTTCTCATGCTCATTTACCACCATCATTGCATATTTTCCATTTAGATTAAGAAAATTCTTTTCTGACATTATATATTTTCATATTTAGAAAACTATACAGTATGATTCTGAATGGGGAAAAAAATAAGATAAATCTGTTGGTGAAGAATATAACTGGATATGAAGTGTGAGGTGTAAGGGCTGAAGGCAGGCTATGAATGAGATGAAGTGAGTACTGTTAGATGCAAAAGGGAATCTGTTGAGTAAGGAAGTCATCTCAGTGATGGGGATGAAGAGAGAGCAAATGTGAATGCATAAATGGAGATTTGTCCTGGAAGAGGAAAAGAAAAAAAGAAAAAAAACACTAGTCTTTGTACTTATTCTTTAATTTTCTGCTTATAATGGTACTTGATAATCTTGAGGAGGGAAAAAAAAAGATGATGTTATGGAGATTGCTCTTTATTTTGCTTCTGGGAGGTGTACAGTGTATTTCCCACAGTCCATTGTCTAATATCCACATGCATGTACTGTATGTGAATTTGTCCAGTGCTTTGGAAGCTGAAGTGATACTGTTTCTCCAGGTGTGTTATAAATGTTGGTGGTTGGGTTTGGAAGGTTCTTAAGGTGAGCTGTGAGGGGCATGTTGTGCTCTGAATGTGTACAAAGACAAGGTTCATTACTTTGTCTCACTCTCTCTTCCTACTTCAGTGTTTTTTTTTATCCTTTCTCTTTCTCTAAGTGTGTTCCTTCCT